>NW_027104405.1:33710-41101 GCF_902728285.1 Clytia hemisphaerica | reverse complement strand
TTTTTTTTTTCCAATTTTCACATAAGTAGCAACTTTGTAATTTTACATTTTACAATCCTGAAAGATGAGTGAAGTTATGCTCGAAATATAGATATTTTATCAAACATCAATTCGTTGTCAATTTTCTGATCAAGATTATGATAATGAATTCACTATTCGGAATCTCTTTCGTACTCTTTTATTTGAAGTTATCAGCTGGTAATGGTTTTCAGCAAAACTTGTTTTTTGAATAACTCCAGGTTTGGCTTATGGTAAAAACATGAAATTTGGACCAAAGTTGCACACCATTAAAAGGATCATTTTGAAAAAAAAATTTTTTTGAAACTTTGCTGACGTCAGCACTTTATTGCCAAATTTCGTATTTTGCTGATTTCTGCTGACGTCAGCAAAATTTGCAAACAAAATTAAGCAAAAATGTTCCTATTATTGATATGCAACTTTTGTCTAAATTTCATGTTTATACCATAAGCCAAGCTGGAGTTATTCAAAAAACAAGTTTTGCTGACGTCAGCATTTTTTGGTTTTTGTCTAATATCTTTTTTTTGGGTGAAAAAATTAATTATGGCACAGCCTATTCCAGTGATCTACACTCCAAAAGGCTTCTTTCGATGTATGAAGTGATATGCTACGACAAGTGGAAACGGTGATAAAAAATTAAGCTAAATTTGGACGTGCCTTAATTTGCCTGAGGATGTGTTCGATATAAAATATTGATTGATGTGTTCTCTCGGGGCTGATGTGTTTTTGGGTTCTGGAAAAGTTTAACTTTCCTATCCACTCCCTGGAAAATAAATAGAAGTATTTTCGACTCTTCGTCAATGTGTTCTGACTGAGAATTTGGAAAATTAATTAATAAAGATTTTTGGCGTATGTTTTCTGAATGAATCCAACTGGATAATACTTGGAGGAGAGTAGGATAAACCAAGTAAAATGATACAATAGTGTGTATGTAATAATGGTATGTTTGAAAAAGAACCTGTTTCGGGTTTGAAAAATCTTCAAAAGGAACGGTTGCCCCAGCCAATAAAATTACGACAAAGTCCAAAAATATCATTTTCAGTTATAACACCGAAAATTTCTCCGATCTTGTTCAAATTTATACAGGAATTGTGTTTTAGTATCCTTTATTGAATTCCTACAGTCGTATGTTTGAAAAGAATCTGTATCGGGTTTGAAAAATCAAAAGGAACGGTCGCCAGTCGTACGATGAAATTACGACAAAGTCCAAAAACGATCATTTTCAGCCATAACACTGTGAAAATTTCTCCAATCTTTTTCAAATTTACACAGGAATTGTGTTTTAGTATCCTTGAATTATCATAGTGATATGTTTGTAAAAAATCTGTGTCGGGTTTGAAAAATCAAAAGGAACGGTCGCCAGCCAATTTGGTGATGAATACGACGAAAGCATCCAACGAGGACCTTTTTTTAAATATCTGTTTCCCAGACATAGCCTTCCTGGAAAATTTGATCTGTTGGCCGAATATTTCAAAAATCTTATTCCTAGAAATGAAGATCTGTTTCTCCGCAAAACCAAAATTTTTAATCTCAAAGTATCTTTCCTAGAAAATTTGATCTGTTTCCACAATTTTCAGAATTAAAATTTTGATCTGTTTCCCAAAATAGGATATCTGTTCCCCTCTCCTGGAAATTTTCATCTGTTTCCCTTTCTTTTTGTTATTGATATCTGTTTCCCCCATAAAGTTCAATCTGTTTCCAATGCAATATCATCTTTTTTTGAAACAGATATCTGTGTCCCAATTTATTATGTCATCTCCTAGAAATATTTATTTTATTTTTTTTTTTTTTTTTTTTTATTAATTGTCTTTCAGGCTCTTCCATATTTTACAATGGCTATTCGTCCTATGTAAAAATAATCATATTTAAATAAAAAGATAATTATATTCTATGAAAAAAATATTCTGTAGAAACAAAAAAAAAAAAAAAAAACACACAAAAAAACAACTCAAGAATACTGACAGAGCTCGCAAAATTGCAGATTGTAAAACCGTAAAACTGTAGAAACAAAACACAAAACAAAACTCAAGGATACTGACAGAGCTCGCAAAATTGCAGAAAAAAAACAGAAAGTATAGCTTGTTAGTGTTGTAGTGGTTAATTAGGAAAAGTTCGGTTAGTTGTAATAGTATTGAAGTGGCTAATCCTGCGAAAATTTCAGTGTTGATCAGACCACCAGACTAACATATCAAGTAAATATTGTAAGGTAAATATTAATAATATAATCACTAGACCTCATGATCATAGAATCTACAATATAATGGCTTGAAATAGGAAAAATTTTGAAAGTGCGTGAGGTATGCCAAGAAAAAAAACAAAATAAAACTAGCTCGACCCGAAAAACGTTGCTAAGACTTGAACATGATGAGAAATTGTAGAGTTGAAAACTGCTAACTCGAACGTAGAAAACTATAAGATTAAGTAATGTATAGATTGCTGGGAGGTTGCCGAATGTAGAAAAAAAAATTAGATATAACGTGTATAAAATATTGCCAGACTACGATCTAATAAATACTTTTTTAAAATATTGCGAAATTTTTTGTGATCAGGTTCTTCCCTGATCGTTTTTGGAATATCATTCAAAAGGCGACTTGCCTTGCCAACAAATAATTTTTCCGATACATTAGTCTCGTATTTAGATTCAACTTCCTCAACATTACGAGTATTACGTCCAGCGACCTCTAATTTAAAACCTTTTAAGTACGATGGAAACTCATCCTGGTGAATCGATTTGTGTGCGAGTTTCAAAAGTTCAAAATTAATTTGCTGCTGGATCGGTAACCAACCAAGCTGTACTACATCCTCGATTGTAGAATATCTCAGCGTCACAAAAGCTGCAATTCTGCATAGCAGTTTATCAAGTTTTTTCAACTGGATTTGTGGCAGGTTCCAGAACAATGAACAACAGTAGTGTAACTTCGATATAAGAAGGGCTTCGGCCAGTTGCTTCCGCAGACGAAAAGTTGCTGTACGACGAAGATAGCGTAGCACGTATAATTTTGCGTAAACTGATTGACAAAGTTTATCTATATGAGTTTGCCAATTTAGATTTTGATCGAATTGGATGCCAAGAAGTTTATAAACGGTAACTCGTTCTATCAGTTGGTCTGTGTGATAGATATGAAAGGTTGCGTGATCGGGGTTCATGAAATCGTGAAGGTTTGACATTCTCAGTGTTGATAGTAGCATGATTTTGGTTTTTTTGTTATTAAACGCCAGATATTGATCTGTTTCTCTCTGATGACGTCATCAGCTGGAGCAGGGAAACAGATAGTTTTATTCAAAAAAAGCTCTCTCCTGGAAAAGGGAAACAAATGGGCTCGTTGGCTGCTTCTGAAAATCGTAAGGAGAGACATACAGATTTCTGTATGTCTGACCCGTGCGGGATCGCATTTATTTTTCTTTCTGTTTATTGCGTTTTTGGAAATGCTCATTTATTAATATGTTCCCATGTTTAATGTTACTATGAAATATCATTTAGTCAAAAAAGTTGGATGGATTTTCAAAAACCTAAAAAAGGTTGTATAATTAAACAACGTTTTTTGAGGGAAGAAGCTTCTAGTCGTTGAAATTCAGAAATAACACACAACCTCACTCCTTAGATTCTTTTTATTTGGAGTTTAAATTTTTTGTATATGGGTCTGTTTTCAACGACTAGTTTACTAGTCTAGATCATTTTTAGCCATACACATAACACCACAAAAACTACTCAGATCGTTTTCAAATTTACACTGTAATGTTGTAATTTTAGTATTCTCTTATGAATTCCAATGGCTGTGTGTTTGAAAGTTGTCAAGTTACAGAGTTTTATGGTTTTGTACGACCCTGGACACCACCGTACATTGTGTACGGTGGTTGTACGGTGGATTTCGAGTTAACCTATTTCACCACCGTGCCAAATTCGGTGGTCCCACCGGACATAGTACGGCGGTGCTTTCCCGGAAGCATATATCCCACCGTATACATAGTTGAACTTCCCGTTTTTTGCTCTCCGCCCACTTAAAGACGCCTGACCACCCTTATCAATTTCTTTTCTCAGCCCAAATCATGAAATAAAAAGAGACTGACGTAGTAGTATGATATTTTCATTGATTTTATTTTCAGACTATCAGAGTGACCAAAATAATAAAACGTTGACAAAATCATTATATCATTATTCTAGGGAACTTCATTGCTTCGGTGCTTGCATACATGTTTAAAGACCATGGAACTTGTCTTTCGCGATCGCATTCCCACCGTACTATTATACGGTGGAAATTTAAATGTACGGTGGGAAAATGTACGGTGTTTTCAAAGACATTTAAATCAAGCCCCACCGTACAACACTGTACAATGTACGGCGGTGTCCAGGGTCGTGGTTTTGTGCGTCTAGAAGAGAAGTTAGCCATAGTTATATGCAAGATTTCAAGCACTCGATCAGCTGACGATTCATGGCCAAAATTTCTCCAAAGTCTTTTCACATTGTTAGAGAACCAGTATGCATCAAACTTCTCATAAATCATGTCCAAAACATCATGAATAATGATGCAAATGATCAATTTTTCACTGAGATTTGCCCATTCGCTACACAGTCAGCTAGCCCACTTTCGATAGCCATCTTTTTCTAGATACTTTCGGCCAATCAAATCACAATATTATCAGAATCCAGATAATCCGTTTTTATTAAATCGGAATAGATCATCGGATTAGATAAACAAAAAAAAATGTCTTGACCGTTGTTGTCGGAAGAGAGAATTAAAGGCCGGAGTAGCTGGGAGACCCGGAGTCTCCTCTGTGTGTGGTTTCGAAGTATGGCATTTAGTTAAAACAAATAATAATGTAGAAATCTCGATAGAAATAACAGAGTGGCCGGGTATTTTTATAGATGCCAAATCTCTGTCCGCAGAATTCTATTGGCTGTTAAACAATTGTTAAAACCACGTGATATTATTGTTTTGATTAGAAGTGCGCGAATCTGATTGGCTAACCTCATCAACGGCTTTTTTGGCACGAAATTCAAACCAAATGTAAACAAATTCAAACTGGGTCATAAATACCATACTCTCAATGAGTAGCTTTTGATGGGATTTTTGCTTATGTGTTGTAAGTTTGAATAGAGAGTATGGATCTCCAGACTAAGGCCGGAGCAACAAAACAAAACCTTTAACTTCATAAGGGATATTCCCGCATCAGTTAGAAGGGTAATTCCCTATAGATTTCTGAGACCTTAAAGAGGGTATTTTTGTTTTCTTTTATTTCACTTTCGTGTTTGCAAATTATTGTATCAACAAGAAAATACGTGCTGTTTTACAACAATAACTTTTATAAGAATATCAGGGTTGGATGTCAGAGTTCGAACAATGGGCCTATTGTTTAGAACAATAGAAAAACAAGAATAGTGCTCATCGTCAGCCAAAAAAGACTTTTCTTATTAAAAAACATTTATTTGCATCGCTAGCTTTTTTTTATAACAATACACTTTATACTTTATAAGAATGTCCATGATGAAAATTGCCAAAAAATTAAGAATAATGCTAAGAATATCACCATCATGGAATTTTGCTACTCAAGCTAAGCATGCTATTTTAGAGCATTTTCAATTATAAATTGTCAATCACTAAATCAGTATTAAATGTTAAATCTAGTCTGAATTAGGATCCTGATCTAAGAATACTGTAAGAATATTTCTAGGATGATTTTTCCCAAAAAAGTTAAGAATATCCATGATGAAATGGATTTAAAACATTCTTAAAAAAAAGCGTGTATTCTTTCTTTACATGAGTTGTTGTTCTCAGAAAAAAAGCTCACATGACTAAACTGAGGACGTGAACTGGCGAAAGCAAAACTAAGTTCAAAAAGGGAAAACCCAAATTAACGGACCAATCAAAATCTTTGGACTCTGTTTTTAACCAATCAAGATTAAGGTATCCATTTCGTTAAAATCTTAAGCACATAGGTATATGTATATAAGTTGTTCTTTTTGTGATTTACGTTCATTTCATTTCTACCATTACAAACATTTTTTATAGATGGTAATATGGGTTATATCACAAGATTTATTTTCTGGAGTAAATGCAACTGGTTTTAAAGGTTTTGTCTTTACATTAAGTGTGTTCCCGTTTCATATCAAACACATATTTCATATCGGGGCAGTGTCTGCCTATTGTTATGTTGTGCTGATATAAACAAAAAAATGTTGTTTTTTTTCTTTTTTCTGACCAATCTTGCTCCAAATTCGTGTCAACTCAATGTTAAAATGCTTGTAGAACGATGTCACTCTTATTTAAAAACAAAACCTTCAATACAGACAAGTGGTTTAAATCTTTTTGTAGGTTGCAAACTTTTTGATTTGAATAAACATTTCAATCTTTTTTTTAAATTTAACAGGACATATATAATCATAATTTACTTTTCATTTTTGTCATTCTCAGATATTCATTTTTCAGCCGTGGTACAGTAGCGTAGTAGATCGACTAAAATTTGGGCAAAATGGGGAGGCAATTTTAGAAGCTTTTGATTTTGGCGCCCCCTACGAAAAGTATATATGAATATATCTTTGTAAAAATTAGACGAGCGAAGCGAGCACGAAAACTTTGGGGTTTTTCCTCTTATTTGGCCGAAATCTGGGTTATCTAAGGTGTAATAGAGGCAAATGGGCGCCGAAATTAGTAATCAGGGGCGTCTTTTTGTGCCCTTTGTATTTCAGCGCCCCCCCCCCCCCCAAAAAAAAAAAATTGGCCGCTGGATGAGAAATCGAAGAAATCGGATGTGTTTTGAGTCCACAAAGCCTTAAAATGTTCAAACTTTTTCTTAATATTTTGACCATCAAAGCCATTTGTTCTTATATAGTTTGTTTTTATTATAAAACGTTCACATGCATACTTTCATGCTACAATCCATGCCATAATATATTTGCACTTTTGGCTAATTTACCATTTTTCGAAAATTGAAGTTCGAGCGAGAATGTCAATTTCAGGCCCTCAACTTGATTTCATCGATTTTTTCGATCTGGGAGGGATTTATTGGTTTCTAGGCTATATTTCAAGCCCTACTGGACCATTTTTAAACTTTTGGATCCTCAGATCCTAAGGACCTAAGTCTTAAGTCTAGCGTTAAAACTCAGAGTTAAAACTCTACCCTTCGAACCTACTTTAGAGCACTTACAAACCGATTGTGGTTTCAAAACACCCCGGTGAATTTCCCTTTTGTGCCAAGTATTTTGTCCCTGATTGTAGTCAGCAAATAGGTAAAGCCTAAAAATAACCAACTTAGGTAGAGTTTTAAAACTAATGTCTGGTACAGGACATGGTGGAGGAAACCTCTAAGAAACACATAGTTTTGGACAATGGATCGAATGGGTTAGGGCATCCAAGTTGATATTCTTATCCTTTTTG
>NW_027104405.1:0-31096 GCF_902728285.1 Clytia hemisphaerica | reverse complement strand
GCGAGAGGAAGTTCCATTAAGTAGTGGGCGGAAATATCAACGCCACTATGCGCCACGAATATTTTTTTACCCTCTTTCGAAGCATTAACAACGCAAACAACTCATCTTTGTTCACTTCCACTAAATGCCATAACGGACCACGTTTCAAAAAAAAATATGGGGAAATCTGAAATTGTACCCTGGCTGACCTACAATCAGTGCCATAATATATTGGCACTTTTGGCTAATTTACCATTTTTGGAAAATTGAAGTTCGAGTGAGAATGTCAATTTCAGGCTTTCAACTTGATTTCATCGATTATTTCGATCTGGGAGGGATTTATTGGTTTCTAGGCTATATTTCAAGCCTTACTGGACCATTTTTGAACTTTTGGATCCTCAGTTCCTAAAGTCCAAATCTTAAGTCTAGCGTTAAAACTCAGAGTTAAAACTCTACCCTTCGAACCTACTTTAGAGCACTTACAAATCGATTGTGGTTTCAAAACACCCCGGTGAATTTCCCTTTTGTGCCAAGTATTTTGTGACTGATTGTACCTGTTATTAGTTTTTTGAAATAAAATTGTCAATACCTTCTTATTCGTTCTGAGGTTTTTTTGCGTAAATCCTTTCTTAATTTTCTACTACTTTATTCGAACTACACCGTTTATGGAGGCCTAAGAGTAAGAAGCGTGGTTCTTTGTGAGTGGAAAGGTGGACATTGTAAAAATAATTGCCATATTTCTAAAAGATTTTTCACATTCTATGTTCAGAGGCTACCAAAACAAATCGAAGAACGAAATGAGAAGCTGAAGGAAGAAATGATGGGTAAGAGAAAATTTTTTACATCTATTATCAGTTTGTAGATCATTTCGATCACGCAATTTTCAACTAAAGTCGGTTGCAAAAAAACTAGACAACATGCAGGGGTCACACTCCGGAACTCAGGAATTGTTGGTACTTTTGACTAGAAATTTTCACTAATTGTAGATAGTGACCACGGCAGTGTGCGAAATTTCAATTTGTTCACGGGTGTGTTAGTCTATTAAACTAGACGACTAATTCAGACATAGTACAAATAAAGCAAAAAGTAAAGGAGGGAACAATTTTAGTTTATACAAACTAAATCCCGTAACAATAATCGTATATCATATAACGCATATACTACTGTATTACTAGACTATGTTATAGTCTAAGACGAATCACTATCTAAGAAAAAAGCCCAAAGCNTCTTAGGGATATGCTATCTCGACAATTTCCTACTTAGCAAATGTTATCTCGACAATTTCCGACTAGGCTGATGTTGTCTCGACAATTTCCAACTTAGCAAATGCTATCTCGACAAGTTCTGACTTAGCAAATTTCATCTCGAAAATTTGCTAAGTCGGAAATTACCAAGATAACATTTGCAAAGTCGGAAATTGTCGAGATGACATCAGCCTAGTCGGAAATTTTCGAGATAACTTCAGCAAGTTGGAAATTGTCGAAATAAGCGTGTTATCTTGAAAATTTCTCAGTTAAGACCTGCTGATCTCGATAAAAAATCAACTATATCCACTAAAAAGTCCTCTATATCGTTTTTTCAGAGCTTTTGATTCGTTTAACTGGTTTTGGGTTTTATTTACTTTGAAATTTCGTCAAACTTTAGGGGTCAAGGGGCTTGTGGCGTCAGTTTTTGGGTCCTAAAAAAATTTCTTGTGAAACCCTTGTGAAAAAATCTTTAAATACTTCATTCTTTGAAATAGAAACCAGGTTTGGTTGCGTCGCATAAAAGATGTCGCGGGTCCTAAGAGTTTGCCTACTATTATGTTCAGAGACTTTTTTACTGAATCTTTCTTACGTGTCCGATTTGTGATTTGATTGGACGATTGTCATGGTTACTTTAGTTCTCGCTGAATGCACCTTGAATGAAATTGGGACCTGTCTTCGTCACACCATGACATGTAATAGCGAGGTTATGTATCTGGAATTCTCTACGGCTACGGTTAGAGTGGCAAGTGAAGTGGCCAGTAAGGCAAATAATGGCGGGTGAAAGCAAGTTCGATATTTGACGTACGGCATTATGTCGACTTTGCTTATACGGTGTTTTGGTGTTTTTCCCGTTCAGAGCAAAGTAGACAACGACATGTCACCTTTGGTGACGGTTCGTATGGGCAGTCCCGCAACCGTAGCCGTAGAATATCTCCGATACATAATCTCGCTAATATTCATACGTTACGGTGTGATACTCACCGTACATTTTTAAAGCATTTTACCTGTAAATTACCTAAAAGCTCTCACGAAAGTGCCACAAATTTCCTCGAGGTTTATATTGCTTGCTAGATTTAGGCTGGGTTTTATTTGTAACCAAAGAATACCATAAAATTATTTCAGGATGATTTTCCCCAAAAGGTTAAGAATATCCGTGATGAAATTAAAAAACACCAGTCTTATAAAAAAAATCGTGTAAGAGATTCTCTTCCTCAAATTTGACAAAAGCAGCAGTGAAAAGACTGAAAATGAAAGTAACAACAGTTATAATGATATAATGAACTACGGTAAAATACTTTTAAAGAAATTTACAGTATTTATAGCTCATCTTTTTTTTCTTGATCAGATGTGGAAAGTTTTTTGATTTGGGCCATGACTCGTTCCATGGAAGCAGGATCGTTGATGTCAACATTGAGATGATGCAATGCTCCTTTCTCCACATCTTTAAGAGAATGGAATGTATCTTATGAAAGAACTGATATAAAAAAGAGCTAGCTCGTGTCTTAAGCCTTTGGAGGGTTTACATCTAGGAGAGAATCGATTGAAAAATACAATGGAACTACAGTATCTGGCCCCCAAAACGTCTATCCAAATTGAAATGTTTCTAGTGAAGTCAGAAAATAGGGAAAATTAAAATTTTTTCTTGTGAATAAAGCTTCAACATGTCTAATTTCTTTCCCAAAAAATAATTTTCTTAGAATGAAGGTTTTTATGTGATTTTTTTTTTCAGTCAAAGTTGAGTCACATTTTTCTAATGGCTCCGTAAAAGCAGGTTTTTTCGAAATATCGTAATCAAAAAGCATAGCACCGACATCAAATTAATATCAATAGGTTGGAAGGCAATGCTTTACGCTTTAAAAACGTCAAAATTTACTTTTCTCTTTATCTTCATAAAAATGGTTGTCAAAACGGAGGTTAGTGGCCCCCAAAACGTCGATTCAATTAAATTGAAATTGTTCAAAACCCATCACTTAAACCAGCTTAAACCTGTCTCAAATTAATGACACGATGAAATAATTAGTTTTTTGATAATTTTGCAAAAAAGATTCATACCAAAACAATAAATGCTTCAGGCCAGGCTGAGTGCAAAATCCCGTGCAAAATACTAGTAGTCTCTAATGCTAATTTTATCGTGAAATATTTCGAATTCTTTTGAAAAACTTTGAATTAACGAGTTGGTATGTTCGTAGTTGGTATATGTTTATACTTTCCAGAGTTACCCAGTTTTTAGGGGTTAATTTCCAATCTTGTTTGACTTGACGGTTTTGGGGGCCGTCTCCGTTTTGGGGGCCATATACTATTTCTTCTAATTCATCATGTTTTCTGTTTACAGAAAATCTCATGTCCAAAGTTTTAATTACGTCAAGAGCTATTGACATATTCTTGGTAGAACAAAAGCTCGTATAGAAAAGAATACGGTGCCACGATCACTTATCGTTATCTCTACTCGGGTGATATCCTAATTGAATTGGACGAATTTGAGGTTAAACATACCTTTCTTAGATTTCTTGGTTGTCTTTTTCTTGTTTTTCTTTCCTGATTTCTTTGAAATGGTTTTTCCACTTTTCTTCTTTTCTAAACAAGTAGAGATTGAAAAAAACCTTTTGCGCAAATTGTCTGATGATTTCGAACCTATGGTTAAGCATTTTGTATCAGTGAGCCGGTCACACCCACCCCGTTTGATAAACCGGTGAAAAAAATTGCTAAAGAGTCTAGCGGTAGGGCAATGAACAAACCCGGTTTAAAGTGATTTATTTCCTATACCAGCGAGAATTGAGCTCAAACTTCTCTCCAGTGAGTTTTTGAGATCTAATCAGGTAGAATTAGGTCATAAACCACTAAAACCGGGACAAAAATGGTGTAGAGATGAAATTTTGCACATACAATCCGTGCCATAATATTTTTGCACTTTTGGCTAATTTACCATTTTTCGAAAATTGAAGTTCGAGCGGAATTGTCAATTTTAGGCCCTCAACTTGATTTCATCGATTATTTCGATCTGGGAGGGATTTATTGTTTTAGGCTATATTTCAAGCCCTACTGGACCATTTTTGAACTTTTGGATCCTCAGATCCTAAGGTCCTAAGTCTTAAGTCTAGCGTTAAAACTCAGAGTTAAAACTCTACCCTTCGAACCTACTTTAGAGCATACAAATCGATTGTGGTTTTCAAAACCCCGGTGAATTTCCCTTTTGTGCCAAGTATTTTGTCCCGATGTCTTTGAAAATTAAAAAATGCGATTCTGCTCTGCGGGGGTCTAAATTAGAGGAAAACCCCTTTGATGTGAAAATAACCCTTTTCCAACCATTTTGAGGCATTTTCATTAGGTCAGAATCAATTTTTTGTGAAATATTTAACTTTTTGAAAAGGTGCAATTTACGAAAAGTCAAAAAGGTGAAAATTTCAGAAAATTTTGACTTTTTTTCAAGTTTTAGCCCCTAAAATTGACGAAAGGGGGATTTTGAGCCCGAAAAATTGCTTGAAACTTGAAATTAGACCCCCCGCTGAGCAGAATTTGGCATTTTTCAGTTTCTGAGACAATCCGTGCCATAATATTTTTGCACTTTTGGCTAATTTACCATTTTTCGAAAATTGAGGTTCGAGCGAGAATGTCAATTTTAGGCCCTCAACTTGATTTCATCGATTATTTCGATCTAAGAGGGATTTATTGGTTTCTAGGCTATATTTCAAGCCCTACTGGACCATTTTTGAACTTTTGGATCCTCAGATCCTAAGGTCCTAAGTCTTAAGTCTAGCGTTAAAACTCAGAGTTAAAACTCTACCCTTCGAACCTACTTTAGAGCACTTACAAATCGATTGTGGTTTCAAAACACCCCGGTGAATTTCCCTTTTGTGCCAAGTATTTTGTCCCCGATTGTAGGTCCAGGAACATGTCAGGAATCACCAAAAAAAGCCCCACCCCCAGGAAGATCGAAACACCCTCAAATTCATAATGGCGGACATGGTACTTTTCTCTACAATTAATCAAGGGAGTATGTTTAAACCAACCGTTGGCGAGATATAACGATTTTAAAATCGAAAAAAGTGCTGACTCAGCAAAAATAAGCGTTTTAAACGATTTTAAAATCGTTATATCTCGCCAATGGCTGATCTAAACATATTAAACCATATATTTTTCTGAAAGCCCGTGATCAGGGCTACATGATGAGCATGTCGATGTTCCAATTTATTATTGCTCTTAGTAAAAATGCTAACGTAATCAAAATCGTCATTTTTTGGACTTTAGCTGTCATATCTTGGGACCACGTGGTCCAAATTTCAAAAGTGACCCCATTTTCTTTATATACTCATCAAGAGGAATCTCCCTGTCTTGACATTTGAAAATCATTAAAAATGAGTTATCCCCCTTGATTAATTGTAGAAAAAGTACCATGTCCGCCATTATAGATTTGAGGGTGTTCCCATCTTCCTGGGGGGCTTTTTTTTGGTGATTCCTGACATGTTCCTGGGCAGTTATGCAATTCTACCTGACTAATCTCAAATCTAAGCCCGGTGAATTTCGAACTTTACTAGGCCACTGAAACAGGGGTGTTACTAAGAAAGGATTCGTTCATTGAATGACTATTCTAGAAGTATATGTAATACCTTTTGGTGTCATCTTGCCAGTAGATGGGTCAATTTGAACAGAGGCGTTTTCTTTCAGATCGATATCAGCGTGCTTTGAAGGTTTCTTCTCCTCTTTAGTATCAATTTCATTGCAAGCCCCACTCAACGTCCTGCAAACGTATTCTGATAAATCTTTCTGTTCTCTTATCAAAGCTGACTCAATTTCCTCTTCGTGTCTTTCCAAAAGCAGTTGACAAGCTTTGACAGTTTTGGGAGGCGAGTATTCGTATGCAACAAATCGGTTTGCTTCACAAATTGTTTCCAAAATATCTTGAATTTTCGATGCACGGTTATCTTTCGTTATTCGCCTTTTATTTACAAGCTTCGTGGTTTCTACATTGAAAAGAAATATTTTACCATCGTTTAAAATGCATAACACCATCACACCAAAATATTTTTATCAACCACATATGTACCTCTTTTTGCCAAAAAAAAGCCAAATGACGCAAACCGCTCGAGAGAACTCTTTATTTTTACAAACGGTCAGCACTTTATATAGATTCAACTGTTATTCTCTACGAAGCAGCTTTTTGTGACTTTACAGGAATTGACTATAAACTTCTATGGTCAGTTAGCATTCCAAATTTAAAGTGAAAATGATATTTCTCAATCTCAATTCCAAGATTGAAAAATTCTAATAATTCATGACCAGATATATCTAATAAGTTCTACACTGGCTGTAATAATCCTACCGGATCTTTAAGAAGGGGGTGTAATGCATACAAATAACTACAGTACCTTTGATCGTTGCCAAACATCCGAAGCAGTAAAGACCTGAAGAATAAAAGACTTCATAAATAATTCATCACTTATTAAAACGAATGGTATGGCTCATTTAAAGGCAAAGAATGGCATAAGTGTATATACATTTCTAGTTTTACAACTCTTATGTGTAGGGTCGACTCCTCATAAAATGTAACAGTACTTCAAATGGTTGATTTTAGAGGATCTATTCTGAGCTTCGTTGTTCCCATTTTCTGTCAGATGACTTCGTCTGGTGGCTGGGAAAAAGTATTTTTTCTGAGAATATTCCAAATCCAAAATGGTACAGGCAGAAGACCCGGGGGAAACTTGGGCGAAAAGGGATGTGCCACTGGTCAGGGTACCTGTTTTCATCTCCATGAGTCCAAGATAGAGCCGCAAAAACATCAAAAATAAAACTTAAGTCCCTTCGAAGAGTTCCTTTTTGGGGGAATTTGCAAAAAAGACATGGAAAATTTTAAGAAAGTTTTTGAAGTTCAGTCCCATTCAGGGTCACTTAAAAAAAAAAAAGAGATCCGGGTCCGTTTTCGAATTTCGGCGGCAAACTCCCATCGGTCGGCAAGGGTAGAAACCCCCCCCCCTTAGGGGTGGAAAAAGATAAACTTCTGGTCCAAATTGAGGTACAAAGCAAGTTAATTTATAAGCTAAAAGGAATGCTGGTCAAATCCAAAGTTACGAAGATTGAAAGTTTTTTCATGGCGTGATGGCATCTCTTTAAAATTCAACTCAAAAACGTTATAATTTTGGAACTAATTGACTAAATTAGGTATAGAATAATATTCGATGCTTTTCCCTCATTTTGATTTCCACGTCAAATTAAAAGCTTTGAAAATCATTATCGAAATTAAATGTCAAAAGACAAGGTGATCAGGTAGCCCCGGGCCACTTATAGCTTTTTGATAGACTGGATGGCGCTGATAAGTGGCCCGGTGTAATTTGCAGTCCATTTTTCGGCTTTGCGTGAGGATTCAGTCCCTTTATGGACAAAAACAAGCAGAAAACCATGATCAATTAAATATTTCATTTTTAAATCGAGGAGGTATTTTATGTTTTTATCATAATTTCCGCATAAACTTTGATGGTTTTTTGGAATATATTTCATTGTTTTGGTATACTTTTGCATAATTTTTGAAAACGAAAGTGAAAAATTTCAAGATTGCAATATCCTTTAGTCTACTTTATTGGACACAGCACCATCAAAATCATCAGAAAGCAAAATTCAATTTAGAAGAAGGAATGCTGAATTTCATATTTTCATCAGCTTCTAAATGTTCTTGCAAAAGCTTCTAGATTTGTTTGGCCTTCATATATGTCCTCATAAGTTGTATTAGAGAAGTAGTTCTCAGTAGTGACCCAGATAATTATATCATGATTTTGAGGTGCTGTTCGTGGTTTCGCTAAATTAAATGCTTTTGACAAGCGAGATACTTGCCAGACACGTTTTTTAATGAGAATATCCAAATCTTTTGTAAGTCTTTAAATGTTCTTAACTTTTTGAGTTTCAAGCCTAAAACTGTTTCTGAGTATTTTGTTCTAGAGTGCATTAAGCCATTGTCATATCTGTCCACCTGTACAGAGTAGACAATAATAGGTGCTCTATTATAAAAAGGAATTTTCTTTTTGTAAACAATCTCCCTATATTATTGGAATACTGCAAATGAAGCTGACAATATATTGCAGACACCTTTTCAATATATTGTCGGCACTCAGCAATATATTGTCAATATATTGCCTGACAATATATTGTGTAGTGTATGTAGCCCTTTACACTTTTTAATAAGAACAATTTTATAAAAACAATGAGGCTCAAAATTGCCAAAAAATAAGAACAATTTAATGAAGAACAGTACTAGCTTAAAACTACTCATTTTCAAGCAATTTATAGATCAAAGTTAGCAAGAAATGGGTATAACGCCTAAAATACCTCAATTACACCGTATGAGTAAGAACAATTTCAGGCTCAAAGTGCCAAAAAAATAAGAATTATTTTGCTCATGACTTGGGATTTGGAATCCATTATTTTTGAGCAAGAAAATTCAGTGGGGATGGAAAAAATAGCACAATGATTTGCGGTGAAGATTGGCTTATCTGATTATTTTCAGCGGTGAAAAAAATTAGAGTAAAATTTTCCACCGGGGTCGATACTTTGGCCAATCTTTCCAGTGGAGAGGGTTTCTAGAGGAGCTGTGAGGGGGTGTCTAATAGTACATTTATTCTTCTCAATCCTTACGTTGAGGTATGTTTGATGGTAGCTTCGCGTCTGCAATACCATTTTGTATCATGGATGACAAAATGAATGCAATTGGAAGTAAGAACATCACGTCTCCAAGATGGTATTTCTAGATCATTAAGAAAATGTTCCAAAAATGAAGAAATGTTTCCTTTCATAATCCTACACAATTTTACAAAAATAGTTAGTTTTTCTTTCCAATTTTTGAAACTTCCATATTCTCATTACTCGCTCTCATCCAGCATCCTAACAAGTTACAATAGAAGACAATAAAAGTAATTTTTAATAAATCTTAAAGTACACAGACTTAGATATTAGATTTCGTATTGCTTACAATCTCAACCACGGGAAATTCTTTGCTATTAAAAGTCGATTGTCTTCTATAATGCTAAGGACGGTGACAAAGAAAAATAGTGCAAAGTTCAAACTTACCTTGTGCAGCTTGTTCACGTCGCTAAATATCTTTCAACGTGTCTCTCGTTTACACTTACACAGTGTTTCATGAAGACAGTCTACTCTTGGTCAGGGAGAAAGAATAAGCAAATAGTAAAATAAACAAAACACGTATTTAGTTTTGACAAGCTTTGAAATAGAAGGTTACTATATCACTCTTAATGTCAATGATTTCAGGGAGGTGTCATATTACACGCAAAGTATTTTTACAACTAACCTTCCATACATTAAATCTATCCATCATCAGTCTCTGCGTGAATTATTCATTCGCCAAGAGTAAACAGCGGGTAAACAATCACTCTGCCTTTAGTAGGTAGATTTCTTAGAAAATTGCACAAAAATAATATATTACAACATGGTGAATAGAAGAACAATTTGAAAATACATTTTTTAGACATAACACTCAAAAAGTTAAGAATACATCTTAATGGAGTGTGATTAATTACGTGCGTCCCGTGCCCTCGTGCTCTCGTGGGTCGTGCCTTCGTGCCCTCGTGGGTAGTTCGTGGGTCCTCAAAAAAGTTACGTGGGTCCTGAAAAAAGTTACGTGGGTCCTGAAAAAAATTACGTGGGTCCTGAAAAAAATTACGTGGGTCCTGTAAAAAATTACGTGGGTCCTGAAAAAAATCCCTGCCTATTTCAGAAAGTTCTTATAATTAACACTATATCCATCACTTATAATAAAAACCTGAATAGTTCGGTTAAATAACCCGAAAATAAATTGTTCTGCATCTGTTGACATAACAGATAAATTTAAGGGCTCTGACCATAGCGAGCCTAATCGTTTGTGTTTACAAGATTTTGTAAAAAGTTTTCGACAAATTTATACAAAGCCTCCCCCTTCGTGGCATCGAACCATCGACTTTTTGCACCTCAACTTAACCAAATTTTCTATAATAATTCTGGGATGCCAAGTATATGTTTTTCGGACCCACGAACTGTACCCACGAGATTTTCTTTCGGACCCACGAACTACCCACGAGATTTTTTTGGACCCACGAACTATCCACGTAATTTTTTTCGGGACCCACGAACTACCCACGTAATTTTTTTCGGGACCCACGAACTACCCACGTAATTTTTTTTGGGATCCACGAACTACCCACGTAATTTTTTTCGGGACCCACGAACTACCCACGTATTTTTTTTTTGGACCCACGTAATTTTTTTTAGGACCCACGTATACCCACGAGGGCACGAAGCCACGGGACGCACGTAATTAATCACACTCATGCAATGCTATGTATTTTTTAAACTATTTTCGTTCAAAAATTTAATTCAAAGTATAATCCCGCCAGAATGGATTTTTTGACAATAGATGTTTGTTCGTCGACTCTTTGGGTTTGATTGAATAGACAGTCTGTGATTCATGTTGAATCTAGACCTGGTAGACCTAGCTTGTAACAAAAGATTTTCAGCCTACAAGAAGACCATATTAAAAGTCAAAAGGGTAAGTAGCCAGTTCAGTTGAAAGCCTTTTGTGAAAACCGAATCGACAAACAGAAAGTATATTGCTATCTTTCAAGAATGAATATAATCAGCCGTGAACTGTTCTTTCGAGTCAAGACAGTGCCAGTAAACGTAGTAGACGATGTTATCGTCCGTTAGAGAAAAAGTAAGCGCGGGAAAATTATATGCACAATAGAGTCAGGCCTCAGGGCAGTTTATGGCAAATATAGTGGCGGGAGAGTTTGGAACAAACTGTAAACACCTCCACCCCGGGCTAACCATCCGTTGACAAATTTTTCCCGCCTTCTACACTATTCCCTTTTTTAGTGATCTTGTGTAGATGATAGGATCGTCAAGTAACATAGATATTGATCTGTAGTTTTCAACAAGGACTGTGTTTTCAAAATCAAATATGGGGTTACCTTTTGTAGACTTATGAACATGGTAAGTACTGTGCTCTTCATGAGTTACAGATTTATAATGATTTGTGGAAAAGGGTAGGAGAAAGGAGTTTAATACCAGTTACCTTGTTACTTTTAATCGTATCATTATTTCAGGGGTGACGTGTCAATATGAGATACTTTAGGTTTACAAGCCTTCACGAGCTGAAACTTTCGAGAATCGTTGGATAAAAATGAGAATTTTTGAACGAAAATTGCCTTAAAAGTGAAAAATATTCAAAAGAATATTAAAGGATAAAAATATCTCGAAAATTTGATATATTATATATATATAGTATATATGGTGAAGATCAGAGATCTGACCTCAAGGAGAGAAAGTGTTGAAAATACTAAATAAAATAAAGATGAAACATAAAAAGGCAGTAATATTTTTATAATTATACGTTTTTTTTCCATTTTTTTGAATTTTTGTAAATATATAAATCAAACCAATCAAACATCCTGTCAAGAAATGAGAATTTTATGCGAAAAGAACCAACAAACCAATAGACATAAAGTTGAAAAAGCCAAGCAGAAAAACACAAACACCAAAAACCACTCAAAAACCCAACCAATGCAATCTGGAGTCCCTGACTTGCGACAGGCGCAGCGGCTTTAAACATGTTTTAAGGACGTCCAACACTCAGCCTCCCCCAGATTCCATAACCCTGAACAGACCTGCAGTCCAAACAAACAAACAAGCATAGAAAAATAAATAAAAACTCCCACACAAATACAAAGAAACAAAAAAGGGTAAACAACAGACAAGAACAAGACAAACGACAAAATACAAGTATCAAAAAACACAAGTTTTCAAAAAGTAGGCCCAAAACCCGGTTTGAAATTCAAAAATGCAGTTGCGCTAAAAAACCATTTAAAGATTCTCCGAATTTCATAAAAGTCTCTGGATATCTATCAAAACACTTTACAATTTGTTTTCGCAAGAAAGATCTTTCAGCTCCCTGATTGAGCATGCGGTTGAAAAGTTCTGAAATTCTAGGCAGAACATCTTCAAAAAGAAGAGTGCATCTAGCAATGCGTAGGACCTCAGAATATATAGAACTGTAAAAGATGATTGATGGTAAATTACTATCTTTATGTGAGGCCCCCCCCCAGCGGACCCAAAATTCACGCCATCACGCCAATTTTTTTTCGATTTCACGCCATCACGCCTGAAAAATTTAATTTTCACGACCACGCCAATTTTTTTCGATTTCACGCCATTTAGAAAATTTAGTTTTCACGCTCATATTTTGTTATATAAACTTAATTTTTGCCCACATATATGTGTGTTTGGTCGTCAAATCAGTTTTTCGGCATTCTCATATGCGTAAGTCAAGATTGTATCATTTTTATATCGAAAACACCCGAAAAATCTAGATACAATTTGACCTCTGTTTTTCTATTTTTGACACAGGGGTCAAATTCCAGTTTTTTTGGGTGTTTTCGATAGGAAAAATGACGTAATCTTGACTTATGCATATCAAAAATTGTTGGACAACTGGTCACATCCAAGGGCACCGGTTTGAGGGCTGAGGTATATTTCAGTAAATTGACAAAGCCCACCATGGTTGAATTTTTTTGAATTTTGAAGGTTTCAAAGTGCTATTTTAGGTCCCATTTCAATTCAATTTGAAAAATAATTCATATGAAAATAATGGAAATCTTTTAAAAGTACAAGCAACACGAGGGGCCATGCCCCCTGGTCCCCTCGTTGACGGGTCCCATGGGCATTAATTGTGAATTAGCGTGAATAGTTTTCAAAAGGGGAACGAGGAGGCGCAACCATGGTTTGCGCCGACGGGAGAAATTTTCAATTTAGTATGGCTAAAATCGCCCTCATTTACTCTCTTTTTCCAAAATATGGTCTAAACATCACAGGATTCCTTTGATCAATCTGCTTAAAATTACACCTCATAATAAACCTGTTGCTTCTTTGTGTTAGGATTTGCTACAAATGTATGTTTTCCTGAAATAAAAGACCTGGATATCTTTGATGCATCTAAGAATAAGCATCTAAGAAAGAGAGGAGAATGCTAGTTACGGAGGAAGCGCAACCATGGTTTGCACTGACGAGGAAAATTTTCAATTTCCGACCCTCTCAAGCATTCGACTTTATTATTTTGAAGACTAGCTAACAACTGCTAAAAACAATCGGAAGTTGCAAGGATAAATGGCAGATGAATAGAACTGTTTGCACCGTTTCTTTTATGTTTTAAAATGAGATCTATAGGAGACCCTATAGGAGGCCCACCATAGTTGGGGCCGATCAAGAAAATATTGAAATTTAAACCCTCTAAATTGGCTAAAATGGACATAGAAATACGATTCAACTAATAAATATAATTTTCACGATCACGCTGAACTGCAAATTTCACGCCATCATGCCTAAAAAAAACTCGATTTCACGATCACGCCGGCACTTCGTTTTCACGCCATCACGCCATTTTTTTCAAAATTTCACGCCATCACGCCACGAAAAACCCTCCATCACGCCATCACGCCAACCGCTGGGGGGGGCCTCTTATGTAGCATTCTCACGATGAAAAAGGGAAAGGCGTCTCTCTTGTCAAACAATTTGTAGCGAAAGATGTTATTCTCAATGCTTATATCTAAATCCAAAAACGTTGCATGTAGTCTAGAAGTATAAAACCTTCAACTACTCAAAATGGAAACAATAAAGACAAAACCCACAAAACAAAAGGACAATACATATACAACAAAAATCTAGAATGAACATTCACAGAAAATCAATGAGGTTGGAATTGAAAGGAAAATATGTTATGATGACATAGAAATCCATCAATGCAAAACTAATGATCTAAAGTGACTACAAGGAAGAAAGCAACTCAATATGACTTAAGATGGAAAGAAGTAACTCAATATGAGTCAAAAAATATTTTAAGAAAACACATTATCTGTTCCTCAGTTTTCGACCTATACAGGATTTCCATTTGTGAAAATATCCTCCTGTATGATGGAAATAGGGTTGTGTAGGTAGGCCAAGCAGTGTTAATTAGACACCACCACAGATAAAAGAATGTAAAAAGATGTGTTTAGTGAAAGTATAAAACGCGCGCAAATATAAGATAAACTAAAACTTAAAATCCACGGAACCAGCCGAAGAAACTAAAGTAACAATGAGAAAAGAAGTATACTTTCTACTAGACAAAGCTGCCACACCTTTGACACGTTTCTACCAAAACGTTGTAGAAAGCATACTAGAAGGGAAGGAACTGGGGTTGGATCGCCACTATCCAACCCTGTGGCTCCCACACACATTTTACAGTTCAAAGAAGAAAATGGAAAGAGTGGGAAAAGAATGAGAATTTAAAAAAGTCGGACTAGAACCCGGTTCAAAGCCCCGTACACCCGTGACCGCTCATCGCAAAAGCTTGCGAACGACTGAATCTTGAGAAAGTTGAAATCTTTCAAATTCTGAAATATGACGGACAATCACCATACGAAGACTGCAATCTAGCTTTGCGTTATCAGCACTCTGACAGCGCATTCTTTCAATGAAAACTTTAGCTTTAACCTTCAGGTCCTCGAAAGGTAACGTTGATCGAGCAATCCTGAGAAGTTCACCAACAAACGAAGAATAAAAAATGGATTCAGACATGTTACTATCTTTATGTGGCATTCGAACTATAGAAAAAGGAAAAGCGTCGCGCTTATCAAACAACTTGTAAATAAAAATCCCGTCTTTGATGAAAATATCGAGGTTTAAAAAAGAAGCATGAGATCCAGAATGTTCAATTTTGAGTTCAAGTTCATCTGGATAGATTTCTCCATACACAGATTGAAACAAGTTCCCATCATTGATAGCACACAAATCGCCAATGAATCTCTTTGTTGAATGAAAATGGCGAGCTTTAACCTTATCTTTCTCGATGAGCTTGCTCATGTACCCTCATGTACCGTTGTTCATATTGGTAGAGGAAGAGATTAGCCCAAAACGGTGTTGGATCAATTCCCATGGGGATTCCAATCACCTGACACATAACAATGTCACCTGTCTTGAAAAAACAATTTTTAATAAGATGCTTCGGGGATGCTTCATAGCTGTCTTCGACGAATTTTGTTTGTCAAGGACACAGAAGATTTGGGTTTTGTCTTTGACCAGTATGCTTTATCATTTTTTGAAATAGCGATGTATTTGCAATTACCAGCATCAAAAACAAAATCAATGACTTCTTAAAGTTCTTTGATCAGCTTGTCATGAGGAATCTTTGTGTACAACAGAAAACTGAATTAAAAAACGAAAGATAACTCGAAGTTACCTAAGGACCACTCCTAGGTTTCAACCCAAAAGCTTCCAGGTCGTATTTGAATGTGAAAGAGGGGATTCTCACGAAGAAAAGGTGTTTTTCAAAGACACTAGAATCAACATCACGTTTGATGGACACAAATATCTTGGCGGTTTCATTGATCAAGAGGGTAGCCAACAGGAATATGCGAAGAAAATGTTAGCAAGTTCACCTGCTGTATCCAAAGCCCCTCGATGGAGTTATTGACAAACATTTCATTCCTTCATTTATTGAAAACCGTCACTGCAGCGGCGAAGAAAGACTCTTGTTTACCCATCTTATATCATCTCTGGGGAAGGAAGAATTCCAAAACTCTAGAGAACTAACAATAAAGACAAGACATCATCGATCAGAAGCCAGTGTACGACGTTGACAACAGGGCAGCGAAGTCTGAGATCAAGAGAAGACGGAAAGAAGGAAAGAACAACTCTCCGCAGAGAAATGACACCTCAAGAGCTGAAAGCGGACGACTTTGCTGAAGCAAAAGGTGCATCCAATTGGTTTACCACTGTACCCCTGAATTCTGAAAATTTCAACCTATTAAAAAGAGAGTTCTTGGACGCAATTGCCGTCCGATACAGATGGAGCATGAAGCACCTACCATCGACGTGTACGTGTGACAAGTCATTCTCTGTCGATCATGCACTTTCCTGCCCTAAAGGAGGGTTCATCTACCAGCGGCACAACACTTTGAGGGATACAATTGCTCAAATGTTGAATCAAGTGGCACATGATGTCACCATCGAACCAGTGTTGGAGCCGATTACTTGAGAACGTCTAAACAAAGGTGCGATCACGACTGACAACGCAAGAGCTGTCATCAGTGCTGGAGGCTTTTGGGTTCGTGGACAACGAGCATTTTTTTATGTTAAGGTATTCAACGCCTATGCTCTGAGATACACAGCCCAAAGTCTCAAAAGCGCTTTTGCGTCAAACGAGCGTGAAAAAAAGAGGAACTACAACGAACGTATTATCAAAGTTAATCATGGATCAATTACTCCGTTGATATTTTCAATAAATGATGGAATGGGTGTAGAGGCTGGGCACTTCTTTCGAGCGTTAGCTAATCTACTATTCGATAAGGATTCCAACAATTATTTCGTTTTCTCTGACAAGATATGTTGTTACATGTATTTGCGGCACCCCGAACTCTAAAACCAAACCTTAGGTTTGATGAAATTGATTTGTTAAATAACAATAATTTGAAATCTTAGCTTTGCATAGATTTTAGTGCTTCTCATAGTTCCGGTTTTTAATTTTTTCACAGTATTATTTTCCATTGCTTTTGCTTTTGCTTTTGGGGCTGGTATGACCCGCTAGGTTGTGTTTAGACGATTTTGACAGGATTGTGATTCAGTTTTCTTTTACACTACGGGGTGGTCTAAAAAACGTCAATTTATTTACATACAAATGAAAAATCATATGAACACTTCAAGAACCCGTAAAAAAAGGCAGATTACATTGTCAAAAAGATACTTTGATTTTATATTCCTAATATTTTGAATAGTAAAAGCACAAAATTTAAGCTAGCTATGATCATTACTTTTCAATGAGCCCCCCCCCCAGCGGTTGGCGTGATGGTGTGATGGAGGGTTTTTCGTGGCGTGATGGCGTGAAATTTTGAAAAAAACGGCGTGATAGCGTGAAAATGAAGTGCCGGCGTGATCGTGAAATCGAGTATTTTTAGGCGTGATTTGGTAAAATTTGCACTTCAGCGTGATCGTGATTATATTATATTTATTACTTGGATCGTAATTCTATGTCCATTTTAGCCAATTTAGAGGGTTCAAATTTCAAAATTTTCTTGGTCAGCCCCAACTATGGTGGGGCCTCCTATTAATTTCATTTTAAAACATAAAAGAAACCGTGCAAACAGTTTTATTCATCTGCCATTTATCCTCGTAACTTCCAATTGTCTTTAGCAGTTGCTAGCTATTCTTCAAAATAAAGTCGAATGCTATGAGAAGGTCGAAAATTGAAAATTTCTCCCGTCGGCGCAAACCATGCATGGTTGCGCTTCCTCCTTAACTAACATTTTCCTCTCTTACTTAGATGCTTGTTCTTAGATGCATTAAAGACATCAGGTCCTTTATTTCAGAAAAATATACATTTGTAGCAAAGCCTTAAACAGAAAGAATTCAATTCAATTCAGTCTTTCCGTAAAAAACGATTACATTACCGGTAGGTACAAAGAATAAAAATATATAATAAAATATCTCCCGACGAAAGGAATTGAAGCAGATAATGCTTTGTTGATAACTATCGAAAAGAAGCAGTAGAAAAAAGTTGTATAACTATCAACGATTTATGATAATGTTCCACTCCTTAGTGTTTTTTGCAATTCCTATTGCGTCGTCCCATTCAATATTTAATGTTTTAAGATCATTTTTGACAACACTGAGCCAAGTTGTAGTTGGTTTCCCTCGCGATCTTTGGTACTTAGTGTTGGCATATTCGAGTGCTTTTTTCATAGTTGTTGAACTATTTGCTCGTAATACAGTTCCCAGCCACTTCAGTCTTCTACTTTTGATACATTTGCTCCACTTTACTGCGTTGGTCTTTTGATACACTTCGGCATTCTTCACGATTTCAGGCCAGCTCACATTTAGCACGAAAGTTCGCAACAATCTTCTTTGGAATGCATCAATGGAATTTTCGGCTTGGCAGGTTGTTAAACTCCACAGCTCGCAGTTATACAGGAATATCGGTTCGATCATGAACATATAAACGACTGGACATCCATCTCCTTTGTCTTTTTGTAGAAAAGGCTGCTAGCTTCGTTGCCGCCTCGTTAAAAGCATAAAATGAAACAATAGATTTTGATGGTATACCACTTGGGAATACCTTGCTAACAACGTCAAAACTTCGACAAAAGTCTCTGTTGTTCTACTCTTCTCAAGTTTTTTATCTATATCATAACAAAGATAACAGAGGCAAAATCATCGTCAGCTTGTCAAAACTCCGACTAATATTTCTAAATTTTGACTTAAAAGTGTCTAATAATTTTAGAGAGTGTCACATTCTAATTTCCATATTCTTATGAAACAGGCTCTCAACTTTGGCAAGCTATTTTTTTCAAGTCATAATAAAAATTATTGGAGTGACAAAAGGGATTCAAAAGTATACACGCAGTTGAAATTCTGCATTTTAGAGTTGAAAATGTTGATAAAATATATTGCAAGCTTGTGAAAAAATTCGAAAATAATATTTTTATGCATTAGGAGTATGTTCAAGCTCTATCAATCCTTTTACCTAAATAATTCAAAGAAATAAAATTATGACGGAATATTGTCGGATTTTTTATACCAATTTTGAAATACAGGCGGCAACGAAGCTCGCTTCAAAGAGACAATAAAAGATAGACGTCCAGTCGTTTATATGTTCATGGTTCGATGTAGGTCGTGAATGCTGACATTTTTGTTTGTGTAGTCAACTTTTTATGACAGAACAACGTTCGTAATTTGTTGGCAGCTGAAATCGATATTCCTTTTCTTCTTTTGATGTCTTCTGATGTATCAAGCATACTGCCGAGATACAGAAAGAAGCAACAGGTTTATTATGAAGTGTAATTTTGAGCAGATTGGTATTAATCAAATAAATTTTGTGATGGTGTTTAAACCATATTTTGGAAAAAAAGAGAGTAGATAAGGGCGATTTTAGCCATACTGAATTGAAAATTTCTCCTATCGGTGCAAACCATGGTTGCACCTCCTCGTTCCCCTTTTGAAAACTTTTCACGCTAATTCACAATTAATGCCCATGGACCAGGGGACATGGCCCCTCACGTTTTTACCAAAAAAAGCTACTTGTACTTTTAAAAGATTTTAAAATAAATTATTTTTACATGGATTATTTTTCAAATTAAATTGAAATGGGTCCTAAAACACCACCTTGAACCCTTCAAAATTCAAAAATTTTCTCCGTTGCCCAACCATGGTGGGCGTTGTCAATTTACTCAAATATACCTCGGCCCTCAAGCCCTTTGATGTGACCCACTAGTTGTCGCAAACAATTTTTGATATGCATAAGTCAAAATTACATAATTTTTCCTATCGGAAACACCTGAAAAAACTGCAATTTGACCCCTGTGTGTTACTAAAAATAGAAAAAACAGAAGTCAAATTCCTTCCATATTTTTCGGGTGCTTCCGATAGGAAAAATGATATAATCTTGACTCACGCGTATGAGAATGCCGAAAAACTGATTGACGACCAAAATTAAGTTTATATAACGGCATTTTATCCATACCAATGGGTCTAAACGTGGTTTAAAACTGAATTTATCCAGAAATAAAATATGAGCGTGAAAACTAAATTTTCTAGGCGTAATGGCGTGAAATCGAAAAAAATTGGCGTGATCGTGAAAATCAAAATTTTCAGGCGTGATGGCGTGAAATCGAAAAGAAATTGGCGTGATGGCGTGAATTTTGGGTCCGCTGGGCTCTTCAATATATTACACTCTTTTTTTTATAAGAACCAGTAAATTTTTGCTGAGGCTCGGCTGTTCTTATTGTTTTGGCACTTTGAGCCCCAAATTGTTCTTATCTTGTTCTTATTATATATAGGGTGTAATTGAGGTATTTTAGCCGTTATTTTATACCCAATTTTTACTACTTTAACCCCTAAGTTGCTTGAAATTGAGTAATTTCAGACTCAGCATTGTTCTTAAATTGTTCTTATTTTTTTGTATTTTTGAGCCTCATTGTTCTTATAAAATTGTTCTTATAAAAAAAAAGTGTAACGTTTAAAATTTCGACATCTTTTTTCTAGACCACCCGGTATTTATCCGTGTCGTGATTCTTTATTTTTTTATTTTTTTTTATTTTGACTTCTATTTCCTAGCTCTACATATTTCAAGCAATTTGAATATTGTAACGTTATAATTTGATATTTAATTATTGCATGTAGTTTGAGCCAGAAAAAGTAAACGTTTTTTTAACTCAATAAAATTAACGAGTCACGGTAGGTGTAAATTTGAGTCGACGAGTTGGGTGTAGTTGCAAGTCGTGAGTTGGGTAGTTTATATGGTGAGTTGCTGCCAAATATGCAGTGGCCGAAGTTTTTAGTTTTAAGATAACATTTCTTACAACTCACGACAACTATAATCCTTCCCTCACTCAAAATTAGCTCGGTATTTCTCGGTACCGGAGGTGAAATAAAACATGCCCGTGCGTCTTTTGCTATGTCATGTCCGGAACTCATCTTCAAAACATCAACAAAATCATGATTCCAAGATGGCGGATTCGGAAGTCAGTCCTACAGCAATATTATGCATTTTATTCTTGATATTTGGTACCCTTACCCTGATAAGGTATGAATGATTTTATTTATAATACAATTACTGCTTGATATGCATTACTTACTGTCAGACCGGCCACTAGCTGGTCGAGAAAGATTCTTCCTAAGAAGAGAAGAAAATTGTAAAAAATAATTTTCAGAAAGCACCAAAATCGCGCCAAAAATGGCGGATGAAATCTAGTCTTCCGTGTGGCGGGGTGTGAGGAGTTTTGCCGAAATGATAGCTAAAAACAAATTTCACCACTAGAAAGCTGAAATCCTCAGCTTTCAGATGGTGTATGGCGCAATAAATGAAAAATCCGCAATTTTGTTAAAAAATCGCAATTTCTTCTAGTTTTCGAAATTCCCAGACGGCCTGTAGATTTTCAAATAAAGCCTATTGTGATAGATTGTAGTCTAAACTTACCCTGGGTTTACTAAAAAAACCGCGATTGAAAAGATGAACCAGCTCAATAGCGACATCCATTTGTTTCAACATTAGTATTTATAAGAAAGCTGCGGCTGGAATATGTACCGCGTTGCCTTTTCAGTTAATTGTTGTTCCATCTCTGTCTCCGAGCTTTATAAGAACATCAAGATGCTCAGTTTATTTTTGGTAGATAGTTTTTTAAATGTTTCTCTTATTTTCCTTCACAAAAAGTTTTTTTATGGTTAGATATCGTTGAATCTGTACCCAATAGAATATACTTGAACTAATTTTGGACATATTTTAAGGGTGTTTTGTGGAAACAATAGTTTTTCACCAAAATTGAAATTATAAGAACTTTATTCAAGATGACAACTTTCTTGTCAGTTTGAATGATAAATTTTGAAGGTGCTGGCTTGAAATTTTCACAGTATATATTATCTTGATGCAGCTTGGTGTCCTTTTTCATTGATTTCTAAAAAGATTTCACTGAAATATTGTGAAGGCATTTGAGGCACTTTATTAATTTTTGAGTTCTTTCAGCCCTGCCATTTTGTGCTTGTTTAAATTTCTTATTGTTGATTTTTCCTTTACAATGATTTTATAATGCAAGTGTATTATCAAGGGCATTATCATTAATGTCTAAAATGCATTGAGAAGTGAGTATTAACGACAAACCAATAAAATTTACTATTAAAGATGCTATATTACTGATTTCTTGATAAAAAAAGGTCATCAGATACGACAGAGATAGAACAACAGAAATTCAGATGTTATCATTCCAGCCGCGGCTTTCTTATACTATGGGGGTCGAGAATTCCGGTGCCGTGGTCAGCGCTAAGTCGTGTTTTCACCTTGATGTCGAAAAACATCAATACAGGTATATGTACCACAAAACCCACAGGTACCTCAAAACCAACAATTTCATTTCAGGAGTTCTAGAAAAATCTAAAATGTTTTTATTAGCATAACTTTTTAAGATTATGTTGGTATAATAGTTTCTTTATTATTTAAAACAGAATTGAGCATTATTGGTTGGGTAAAAGTTTTTTCATCAAGATTTAACGCTAGAAATCTAACTTCAACATTTTTGATTTTTTTCAAAAAATGGTCAGATAAGTCACTTGCTATTGACTAACCTATCAATCTTTCGTTTTCTATTACCTCTAGGCATAACACAAATGTAGGAAAAATGTCCTAAGTGCTGTAAGCAATGTGTTTATTTTAATTGCTCTCAAAAAACTCACTTTTAAATTGTGGGTTTTGAGGTACAAATGAGAAAAATTGCAAGTTTTAGAATTTTTTGATGTCAAACACAAAAATATTTATCTATTTCTCAAACATACTTCTGAAATACAATTTTGTGACACATTTTCAAGAAAAACTATGCAAAAATACAACAATAATGTTTAGCATATATAACTCAAAAGCTTAAAAAAAAGTATGGATATATTACATCATATTTACTAAAGCTAGACGGTTTAGTCCTGATACTTTGTTAAACATATTTTCAATTGAATCATGATCTGGAATGTTCATTTTTTTCCTCAAATGGGAATGACCTTTAATGGCCCATCTATGATGTCAAAAAAAAGTGAAAATTTTAAAAAGCAATGGCATAAAAACAATCTAACATATGACATTGAAAAATATCAGGAAGAACTCTTTTCATGGGACTCCTCGCACCATCAAACAAGTTTCTTGATAAAGGCAGCCCAAAAAATAATTATTTAGATCAGAAATTTAGTGTGGGTTTTGCGGTACATATACCTGTACAATATCTTTGGAAAGAAAATAGATACCTGGATGCAGTTTTTTTTACTTGTTTCCCTGATAATTCTTGATTGATTTAAAAAAAAGAATGAACAGATTTGGATGATTTTAACGGTTGGTTCGAAACGCAGGACACAGGACCCAGGAGGCAGGACACAGGATGCAGGTCAGTGCTGACAGGTCAGCTTTAATTGCTGTAAAAGTGAAAGAAAATGTTTGAAAAACACTTGTAATTGTTAGAAATATCATTCTGAAGGTACTTTATTGGTCTAGAATCTTTTTAAAGGTCAAAATCTATCCACATGCTTGCCACGTGCTTTTGCATTTTGTGCCGTGTATAACACGGCCCTGTAATACTTGTATTATATATTACACATAAATCACGCATGTATAGTAGCAGTTATCTTTTCAATGTCATTGACATGTGACATATATGTTATACACAAAATACATGTGTTAAAAATATTTATCTCATCTTTAAACAGCCCCAACAGGAAAATAGCTATTTCACAATCGCTATATCATATCTCATTATATCTCCTGCATCACCTTGGGTATGATAACAAAAATTGACTAAAATAGCGTCAAAGGTTTGTATTTTATTAATATATCAATATTTTCATTCCCTATCTCGTATTTTTGATGAAAATGACGTCACTATTTTCATATCTCTAAAACAGCTCTCTTGGAGCATTTAATGTTTTCAAAATATATAAATCTATATCTACTTGCACCATCAGCATCCTATTGAGCATGAAAAAACATTTTGTTGTAAACTGATGTACACACCTTGTATTTTGTGCTAGCGTCATTATTTACATAATTTAAATGTCATTTTGTCAATATTTAGGATTGATGGCTTGTCATTTAAAAATCTTTTAAATAGCGTATTTTGTATAATATATAATTTTCCATTGCGTATAATGTTTTTAGAACCATTTTATACATTATGTTACGAGCGTGTTACAATTTTCCGGTCTGTAGTTTGTATGACCTGCGTCCTGTGTCCTGTCTCATGCGTCCTGTCTCCTGCGTTTCGAACCAACCGTGATTTTAAGGTAAGTACTAATGCATCGAAGTTCATTTTTGTAAATTCTTCATCGTTCCGCCCAAAAAATCCCGACGAGTGCGCACCCTACTGATCCTTTTGTTTCGATAATAACATCAAAGCGGGAATTAATTTTCTTCTCGTTTCTTTCTTTCCTTTTTCTTTCTTATCAGTTCATGCTTTCCCTCACTACCTACAAAGCGTGGTTAGCTCAAGGGGTTAGATCGTCTGTCTCATACAGGGCTGGAAATAAATATTTTTAGTCAATCGGACATCATGTCCGACAGGAATGAAATCCTGTCGGTCAAACTCAAAATCCTGCCGGTCATTCAGTGTGTATGTTTTTTTAATTATGCAGTCTTGAAAGTTACAGAGAAAGCGAGTAGGTAAAATAAAAGTTACCTTGGAACAGTTTGTTACTGACTGTATATAACAGAGAAATTGATTCGATAAAAGTGATCTTAGAAACACTCTTGAAAGTTACGAAGAAAGCGAGACGATAAAAGTTAAATTTGAAACACCCTTGAAATTTACGAAGAAAGCGAATTGATAAAAGTGATCTTAGAAACACTCTTGAAAGTTATTATGAAGAAAGTGAGTCGATAAAAGTTAACTTTGAAACACCCTTGAAAGTTACGAAGAAAGCGAATTGATAAAAGTGATCTTAGGAACACCCTTTAAAGTTACGAAGAAAGCAAATTGATAAAAGTGATCTTAGAAACACTCTTGAAAGTTATGAAGAAAGCGAGTCGATAAAAGTTAACTTTGAAACACCCTTGAAAGTTACAAAGAAAGCAAATTGATAAAAGTGATCTTCTAGAAACAAAGAAAGTAATGAAGAAAGCAAGTCGATAAAAGTAAAAAACTTAGAAACACCCTGAAAGCTACAAAGGAAGCTAGTATTAAAAGATTAGGCTAAGTAAGAGACAGGGGTGTAAGAGATCTATTTTCAACTTTCAAGTTAATGGTTTATTCCTTTTTTCATTCGGACATCATGACCAACACAAAAGATTTTCAGTCGGTCAAATGGCTTTTTCAGTCGGACATTGACCGATGACCGACGCTTATTTTTTGGAATCGCTTGACTGTTTTGTTAGAAGCACTTGTTATACATTTTTGGAAAGCTAAGGGGTAGGGGAATCGAAATTACTATGTTTCCAATTTTTTTTCGGACACTGTGGTGTGATTTTCGGACAAATATGACGGTCTCAGGCAAAAATCATAGGGGTAAAAATTAATGAAAATTTTAGCTCGAGAAAACGGAGACCTGTTGTATATTTTTGGAAAGCTCTCAAAAAATTAGGATTAGAGACATATTGCAAGTATAGGTGATTTCAGTACCTAACTCGAGATATTGAGCTTCAAAAAGCGCAAAAACTGGACAAAGTAGCTGTTTCTGGCTGAAAAACACGGTTTTCAAGGGTTAATATCTCGAGTTAGGTACAGAAATCACCTATACTTGCAATATATCTCTAATCTTAATTTTTTGAGAGCTTTCCAAAAATATACAACAGTCTCCGTTTTCTCGAGCTAAAATTTTCATTAATTTTTAACCCTATGATTTTTGCCTGAGACCGTTATATTTGTCCGAAAATCACACCAAAGTGTCCGAAAAAAAATTGGAAACATAGTAATTTCAATTCCCCTACCCCTTAGCTTTCCAAAAATGTATAACAAGTGCTTCTAACAAAACAGTCGAGCGATTTTACAAAATGCCCTCTACTATTGGCTTCTGTGCAGGAGGCCAGGGTTCGATTCCTACTCATGGCAGTTCACTTGGCAAGTGAATGTTCCTTAGCCCGGGTCAACCCATGCCATGTGAGAGGAATTGGGTAGTCAGTTCAAGGTGCTGACGGGACGCTCATTAGTAAGCGTCCATAGTTGCGAGAATAGGCCTCTAAAGCCTCCTGCAACTCAACCAAATAGAAATAGAAATAGAAGGCTATGCATGTTATGTTAGCCTCCACTGATGCAAGTTACACTATCTCACGGTAGATAGAATAAGGGGAGCAGAATTTGCTCAAATTTTTCACAATTTTTTCTATCCTTCAGTGAGGCTGGAACTTCAGTTAGTGTAAAACGCAGGTCACAGGTCACAGGTCAGTGATGACAGGTTGACCAGGGGGGGGGTCAAGCAGTTAGTACAAGACATCATGCCTACTAAGTGATTCTTTGGAGGAAAGAGGCCACACCACCACCCTTTGACAGTTAGTATGAAATATACTAAGTGATTTCAAAGGAAATTCACTAAGGACCACCCCTTAAAACCTATCAAACGAGAGTGTGATATTTACTTTTTGTCAAACCATGTTCCCAAAATTGTTTTGAAACAGTTATTGATTTGGTATGATGAATTAAAATGAATCAAAAATTTTATTTTAACACAACGCTGTACAGCGATATATGTACAAGAGTTTCAAATAACGAAGTACTTCTCAATTGATACAATAATGAAACACCGTAAACCAAAAACATAAACATAATTTATGTAGCGTTCAATCAAGGCAGAAAAAAATACTTTTTCATGATTTATAATATAAAGAACAAGATTACGAACCTAGTTAGGGAATTCCCCTGATATAGTGTTTAACTAAAGGGTAATACCAAACAAACTCCAAAGGGGAAGACTTAAATGTCTTAGGTTCTTTGATTTCTCTTATGGAGGGGGATTTCCCTGATTGCTTTTAGTATTTATTTTTAATATTTTTCTAGAAAAGGTAAAAAAGTAGCACTTAGTATTCATTTGTACTAACTGTTTTCCTAGATTTTTTACTTGACACCACCCTAGCAGTCACTTAGTACCATCAAGTACTAACTGATTTTTGAAAATTTTGTAGGTATACCACCACGGTACTAACCGGCATGATGTCTTGTACTAACTGCTTGACCCCCCCCCCCCTGGGTTGACTCTAATCAATGTCATTGCAGAGGAAAATGTTTGGAAAACACAAAGAATTATCAAAAACATAATTCTCAAGCAATTTCATCCATATAAAACCATTTCAAACATCAAAATTTAACAATGTGCTTTTATCGATCTTTCGCAGTTTGTGCTGTGTATAACGCAGACCAGAAAATATTTGAAACCATATTATACGTATAACAGGTATATTACATATTGTAATGTTTGTAATGTTATATGATGGTTACATATAATAAAACACATCGCTCTAAAACTACCTTCTCAGAGAACTCACAAGCTTCTGATTAGTGTAATTTTATATCCAGCCATATTGTTATCATCACATTCGGTATGCTAAATATTTTTGGTGTTTTTCTCTTGTAAGACATGATATTTTGTGATTCTGTCAATATTTTTGTCAAAAATTGTCATTAAGTCATTAAAATAACAATTGAATGATTAATTAGTTTCATCCTTCTAAAACCACTCTCTTAGGGACCTCACAAGCTTCTGATTGGTGCCATTTTATATCCATTCACACTATCAACATCACATTCTGTATTATAAATATTTTTCGTGTTTTTGTCTTTTCTTGCATCAGATTTTATGATTCTGTTAATATTTTTGTAAGTAAGTGTCACTAGGTTGTTGTTCTATTCAATTGTCATTTTATAATATCTAAATAACATGTATTACTTTTTTGTAATTTAATGCGTTATGTATTGATGTTATGTTATGTATATGTTATGATCTTATTATCTTTTTTCTGGTCTGCACTTTGTTGACCTGTGACCTGTGACCTGCAACCTGTGACCTGCAACCTGTGACCTGTGACCTGCGTTTTACACTAACCGCTTTTTGAGGATTACGATTTTACCAGCTTTTTAGTGATTTTTGCCTCGCTAACCCAAATCTCGCAACCTCTTTACCTTAAGGAAGATCGAAATTAGAGTTTTCTAGCGTTCCAAAAAAAAACGCATAGCAGAAATTTTTCATCCTCACAGGATCGATTCTCAACAACAAAATAGATCTTTTGGTCTTTGGGTTTGTTTCTGAAGTTTTTCCTTCAAAGAATATCGATCACTTCCCTTTTCCCCTTGAGCACGCAAGAAAAAAATGATTACAGTAGCTCGCGTTTTTGCTCGGCCGAATAAAGATGAGGCGGCAATCTTGCACTGAGGGTGCTACTTACTTTGCGCCCCCGATAGAATGGTCCAAACACGGGGGTATTCTGAATGATAAACTATGTCGTTCTGTAAGTGTTTATTTTCTGAGAGATACAAATAGTTATTGAATATTATCAAATTATTTATTGAAGTATTTTTGAGCGCAAATTTAAATATATGGTTAAATAAAAAACAAATGATAGCAGTTCTGATTATTCCTCAAACCCCTGGGAAAAGTTTTTTTGCCAACTTAGCTATTTTACAAATCTCGGAAAAGAATTCCAATAGGAATTCCAATACATAACCCGATTGGTTAATTTCGGAACGGTTTCAAGAAAGTCATAATGGCAGATAATTTTAAAATTTTCTGAGGAAATGTGTGTAATTTATCAATGTTCATGGCTTGTCGATTCTTTAAAGAAAAAAGATAACAGGTATAGCTTTTTCTAATCCTGGAATATCGAGGTTCCAGCTGCACTGATAGAGCTTGGTGCAGGGAAGGTTAGTCTGATATATACAGAATAGTTTGGAACAGTCTGCATGAACTATCTGGAATATCCAGGTTCCAGCTACACTGTCCTTTGCTTTAGGGAGATTAATCTTCAATCATACCATAAGTTGGTTTAATGTCAACATCCCTCTTCTAATTTCAACACCCTTCTTAAGAGATACCGTGAAGTTGGGTAACTACTTTACTTGCATCATCAGTGGAGAAAAACATGCATGCATAGCAATCAAATGCTAACCTGAGATCAAATTGTGATTGTTTTCTCCACACAACGCTGAAGCTCTAAAGGGACCGTCAACTGCTCTAACTTGGGACTATCTGACAAAACATGGGACGGCAATTCGGCCACCGTTTTACTGAACCTCCGAAGTCATTTGATTTGAGTTATGGAACGGCGTATTAAAAAATACACGATTTTTCGTTCGATTTTACAGTAAGTGAAAATGCAGACCAGATATGCAACAGTCCCATGTTGACGGGATGTGTAAAAACAAACAATGACGAATATGCAATCTCAAAATCGTAAGGACCGCGTTCTTGTAAAAGGACTAAGAATGACAACAAAGTTGCATGATAGAATAGGGTGCCATATAAGTTTTTGACTTTCCGGCGCACAACAAGATTCTTGTTGTAGAATTTTCCTCAGAGGACTATTTTCCTCAGATGTTTAATTTTCAAGCGCCTTCAGAAGTTTACCGTGCACGTAAGAAAATTATGAACAGCTGTTATCAGGTTATCAAATGCCAACCATAGACCAACCATTATAATCTGATGTATATATACAGGACGGGTATGACCTGTGTGACTGTCTAAGCATAATTTTGATATAGGAGTTTAAGTCTATACAACGGGGTGCTTGCCCATAGATGAAATTGTGAAAATTTGATAAACAGCTGCGAAGGAGCGTTGGGAAGCAATCAGTAGAAGAGACCACTTTCGTCTTTGTTGCAGATTTCAATATAAACTTCTCGCAGGGATTACTTGTCAATATGTACATGTTCACATGTGTTGTGCCAAATTGTCAGCAATGTATTGTTGTGAAGGAAAAGATAAAAGAGGTAAGACTAGCCTAGTTTCTAATCCTGATATAGGAGTTTAAGCTTAGACTGTAAGATGTTGGCTTGAAATAAAAAATGAAACCACTCATAACGAAAGTAAAATCTGTATTCGAAATCCTGTAATCTTGATATACGAGTTTAAGTTTATACTGCCAGGCAATGCATGTTAGCCTCCACTGATGTAAGTTACCATCAACTGCTCTAACTTGGGACAATTGGTCGAAACATGGGACTGTTGATATTATCTGACCTGTATTTTCACTTACTGTTAAATCTCTTTGACAACAAATTTAATTTGATACTTCCACCAAGTTTATTAACCACACTTTCTGTCCTAACATGTCACAATAACTTTCACTGATAGCCTGCCCTTTTTAACTTTTTGCTTTCACTCAAAATGACCGGATGCCGATTGGAGAATTAGAGGCCGCCCCCGCCTAACCGCCTAACCGCCTATCGCCCAATGGGATTAACAAATAACAAATGTGTAACTTGCAGGGCTCCATCGTTTTGTCACTAATTTGTTCTTCTTTGTTCCAGACACTTGTGTGTGTTCCACTACGGATTTTCAACTCCTACACGGGTGAAAAAACTTTGAACCACCAATCATTTTCTCAAGCAAAGAGTCAAGAAGGGATTCTAGCTTGACGATAGTGCCACCAATCATCAGTCCATTACAAACGTTGATAATTGAAAAAACTAACATCCTTACAAAAGTTTTCTTTTTGATTTCCCAGACATTAGTTTCAAGCTTTCACTTCCACAATAATTCATGTAATTACTCTTTTGGTCAGTCTACAGTCCGGTTCAACATTATACGCATGTTTTTAGTCATGTGGCTGAAGTGCCTACTAAAACAATCTGGGGGCAAGTGGCCAAGCAACACAGCAGATTATTCCTAGAGTAAAAAAATCTATTTGTATTGACAATCGAATATAATATATTACATTATATTTCCTTAAAATTCAAAAATCAAAAAAAAATCAAAAATCAAAAATTTGCATTTGCGAAAAATAAAAATGAAAAAATGATGAATTAATATTACATGCTAAAACACCCCCGTCTTTTAGTCTCGTCTAATTTACGATCTCGGAACGCGCAAATATCCGTCCGCCCAATATCCACCCAATCATCTTAAATAGACTTTAATTGTTCTTTGACTTTCAAAAAATATTCAATACATTCCTAGTTTAAATTTTTCGTGGGCGTTTTTTCTAGCGCTTCGTTTGTCGTGCAATTTTTGCATCACTCAAACTTTCTCTGCAGCTTGTAATAATTATGCATTGCCAAATTTGGTTCTCCATTGTCAAGTCAGGATCGATGGTGACGTCACCTAAGAATTAAAAAAAAGGATTTTGTCTGTTTTATGCATATATTAATTTGCAAGATTTCCCATTCCTTGCGCAAGCGCACTTTTCGTGGACTAGACTAGTCGGAATACCT
>NW_027104404.1:205615-210875 GCF_902728285.1 Clytia hemisphaerica | reverse complement strand
CATATCAAATCCGAAATTTAAAATTTCGCGATAAATGACTCTTAAATGATGCAAAGATGCGTCAAAATAAAGATCAAAGAAAGCGGATAGAAATTCATTGTTCCATAAACAAAAGAAAAATCTTTGGTCCAAACCTAGCTTTCGAACTAATTACTACTAAAATTGAGAAATTTTAACACAACTTAAAAATAATAATTCAATAATAAATGGCAAATTAGCGCTGTAGCTTTGATAAGTGATCATTATTCCACATTTTCACAAAGTTTCAATTGCTTAAATTGTTTCAAGAAGAACTGAGATCATTAGGAAGGTGAACCTAATCGACCTTACAGCTACTTTTAGGTTTAGGGAAATTTGAAAAAAAAATTTTCGATTTATGAAAAATCTGATTATACCAGTGAATTCTACGTATTAAAGTGGTTCTAGGGTGTGAGTATCGCAAATTTTGACTCATACTACCCCGTAAATGAAAATCCGGAAATCAAAAATAAAGAGCAGTCTAAAACGACGTTGAGATACAACATACTTGGATTCCAGAAAAATTCGTCTCAAACCTAAACCTAACGAGTACGCAAAATCGGACGTTATCACGTTAAATGCCATAAAAATTCATACGTGGGTTGTTTGAATATTTCACTTCGGTCATACCGGATCTCCGAACCCTAGGGCCATGGGTCACACCAATGACTACTTCCTTTTCGAAGTACTAATAGCTACTTAGGTTTGAGAAATTTGACAAAATTTGAGATGAAATCAAAAAGGTCCATTTTTTTGCTGTTCCGGACATAAATCCTCAAAGTGGGCATGATGTTTGTCATTTCAGACGAAATCCCATTCAAAATAACTCGGTGGATCAAAAAGTCAAAAATCGGACGAACCCATTACTACCCATCATTTTCAAACCTAAATAGAACTAATAGCTACTTTAGGATTGTGATGCAGATTAGGGATTCAATCCTTTCAGCTTGGAGAAAAGATTGCATCATGAAAAAGTACTATGCACTTTAAAAAAAATTAGGCGCATTTCAACTTTTCTCGACTGTACGTCTGAATGGACCACAATGGCATTCCTTTATTTTTCTTTTGACCAACAACATAAAAGATTTTGCTTGAGAAGTGCAATCACAGCGTAGGCGAGTGGAGTCCGGGCCTTAGCTAGGATTGGTTTCTATTTCGCCCTATTTAAGATGGCGCAGAACTTTTTGATAAATTTTATCCGCAGTATCCTCTTGACTATTGTTTATTAGGCAAAGTAGCAATAGAGAATCAATCAATCAATCAATCAATAATTAAATCAATCAATAATCAAATCAATTAATTATTCCTGATTATTTTTTATGTTTCAATCTTTAAAGCATTAAAAGCTTTATAAATCTTTAAAGCATTAAATGCTTTATAAGTGCATGACATGACCTTTCAGTGGGGGCATTTAGTGAAAGCTATGACTAGTTCATAATTAAAGGTGATTATAAACACCTAAAAAGGTGATATTACAGTGGGTTAAATCGTTAAATATCATCCGCGCGCCATTTCTGACGTGATTTCGAACGTTTTACCCCCGTCTTTTTGACGTTTATGATACGAACGTGAAAATTAGGAAAGCCCATTCGGCGCGATGTTTGATTAGCAAAATCCATTACCTGGTATCGAATTCAATAATACAGCTTTTAGGGCAAACTGGGTAGTACGGTTTCGAACAAAATTTTGTAAAGAAGCTTTCTTAGGGGGGGGGGGCGTACGGGTTTGACGGTGTGACGGTATTAACCCTTTTTTCTATCGGTGTTTCGGTGTTTGAAGAAAAAAGTGACGGTATTTCGGTGTCAAACATGCCATGCGGTGACAAAAATAAGGATTTTACAAAATTTTGCTGTCGGTGTTGACGGTAATCCAAGAAATATGCGTCGGTATTTCGGCGTCTGCGACCCCCGTACGCCCCCCTCTTCTTAGCAGTGAACGTAAACCAAGTAAGTTACCTACGTTTGGAAAGATTATTCAAATTATAATACATGGATATATTTATTTGGAAATTCAAAACTTTGAAACAATATGCTTTGATGAAGAATTTTAGGCATATCAAGTTGAAGAGGAAGACGAAACATCGATTGTTCCGTATGAATCCTTGGCGGACTATAATGTTTTTCATTTAAAAAACATACTGACTATTTTTCATTCAAACAAAATACTTTTTGGGTGATATTATCAATTGTTTTTTAGATGGAAGATATCGTTTACGAAACTAAATATTTTTTATTATTTAATGTGAGACCCAGGGGGGGCACTGGGTTTGCCAACTGACGGTATGCGCGGCAAAAAAATTGTCTTTTAAAATGTCACCTTTACAGTGTAGCACAAAATTGGTGTAATTCATACCCTTACAGTGCATTTTCCTTGAATTTTCAACCCTCTAAGAGCAAAAAACGTATATTTTTGAGCCAAAATTATTGGTTTTTCCTAGAGTTACTGAAATTTCCACCCCATCCATCTCTGCTTTCTTGAAAAACACACACTTAGCCGCCGCACTTACCCGTCAGTCAATTTGCCTGGCTGCCCCACCCCATATGTAAGATCATTTTCCTCATTTTTTTAGGCCTGGGCAATCCTAAAATTAGAAAAATTGATTTTCGAAATGAATTTAGTTGATATAACTTCCGCCAAATTTCCAAAATATTGGTAGTTTTTAAAACAATTTCATTCTGTTGTATCCAGTGATTCCATCTCTGCATTTTCTTTCGCTGTCATATACGATGTTTGGTAGGTAAAATCTAACTGTTATTTTATTTTTCTGCCGATCGACTAACCCAACACTTTTTGAGTCGACTTTGAAAACAGGAATTAAATTGGCTTTGCCTAATCCAAATTTTGATTTCAAAGACATTAATCCTTCGTGCAACTTGCTCAATCCAAAAATGGGCATTTTTGCCCTTTTTATCCAAATATGACACAGAAAGGATATACCCTTCGCGCAACCTTTTAAATTATATCAACCCCATATCGTCGTAATTAGGCTTCAAAATTGGGTCGATTTTCGGGATTTCTTTTGTTTTTGGGCTATTTTAGTGCTAAAATTACGTGAAACCCAATAGAAGTGATATTTTCTACAAGAAAAGAGACTATTTATGAACTTTTCTGAATCCAAGTAAATTATTCAGTACTATTCGGAATTATTTAGGACAACTGTTTGTCTCACCAAAAGATTCTTAACTAAATAGAAAATCTTCATCTTCATAAAATGCAGTTGTATACTAACCTAGATATGAAATTTTCTAGCTTGTCGTCAAATTGTGTTTCGTTAGTGCATTGCATCACCATTTAAGCCATTTGATAAACAGAGCATTTATTCATAATTAACATGAATTTATATAAATTTTGTCCTGCATTATGAACACCTTTAAGGTGGATCCCTTTTCAGAAGCCTATTCCCAAACAATTTGTTTGTTAAGATAGAAATTTTTTAAATGATAAATTATACACGACAACTGTCCTAAAAATTGAAATTATTTATACTATATTTAAAACATAGATTATTACCTATAAATCAAAATAAAAAACAAATGAATTACCTGGATTGTTAGTTCTTCTTCTTGGGAGGTTCCTCCTTTGATTTTAGCACGGATCTCTTCCTGTCAGTTCTTGTCGATATGCCAGATACAATACAACCACTTGGGATTACAACAGAATACTTTACAAAATGAGTTGTAGAACTGAGGTGCAAGGTCACTCATGAACCATCTTGGAATGAACCACCATTATCTTTAATTTCTTCAAAGAATATCTATAAACAAAGAATTTTGTAGTTCTTTGAAAGAGAGGCTTGTCATTGTCTTCAATAATCCAAAAGAAACCCAAAATAATCTTCTCCAGTGAATTTGGTTTCAAATAATGTTGACCGGAAATTATCTGACATTCTAAGCATGATTATCTCACAGTTTTATGTCACTAAAAAATACACACTACTCGAAAATTCCACACCCAGTTATTTACAAACCATGCATAGGTTTATATCATACCTTTTCAGAAATATATAACGAAACAATAAAATTCAAACCTCCAAAAATTGTTCAGTTTCTTTGTTTGAAAGACACCATCCAATAGATTGCCCTTTGCCAACTTCATCAACGACCAATATCGTACTTAATAGAAATTGGCACCCTGTTGTTTTATGGGTGGAGTCGGTGGAGTCACAACAGAGGCCGTTATCACCAAATTTCTTTAACAATTCCTTGTATGGTAAAATAAAACAGGAAATAGTAGGACATCCTTGTTATAACAAATCAGAGCTCAAATCACCCTTGTTTCGAATAAGCACCCCCTTTAAGGGAGGGGTGTTCATTCGAGGGAGTGTTTAATTAAATATTTTCCTAAAAAGCGGGCGTTTAAAAGAAAGGGGTGTTTATTCAAAGTAATACGGTAGTACTAAAGAACTAAACCTCAAATTTGTTTTTTAATCCCGTTTATAAAGTATATATACCTGTCATTGATTGAAAAAACAGTTTTTCATTTCTGAAATTTTATTCATGGTTTTCAGTGAGATCTTTTCTGAGATCAGAAATTCTGTAGAATTTTTCTCCACAGGAAAAACAAATCGAGTTCCCTTTTTGAGGTTCAAGATTTTTTTCTTCATTAGACTTCTTCGTTAGACTGGCACGCCAGTCGGGCTGGGACGGTATCACATGGGAAAAGTAAGCTTAGGAATTAGGTAAGCGTTGGGAGAAATTTTGTCGGCGGCAAAGGCTGAAAGTCCGACTGGAGCGAAACCCCAGGAAGGAAAAAACGGCTAAGCTGAAGCCCCAATCTTACAACGCCAGATTTCGGCGTTGTAGAAATGAATGAACTTTGAGAAATTTGTGAAATGAGCAATGAAAACTTCCCTCAAAGTCGCAGATCGTTGTTTTGATTTTTGAGAAGTGAGCATGATTGGAAGAAAAATGACTGACTTCATGAACTTCTAACGACTGGACGGAGAGCTCCTCATATATGCGCGTAGTTTTCATTGTTTCAAATAAATAGGATGATGACGTTCTGTTCACGTGATATTGCATCAGAAAAAGTCGAGGTCTCGATAACCCAGTTGTTGTGATTTGTATGAATGTCGGGCAAAAAAACATATCAGTGTGAAGTGGAAATTTTTGACTTTTACAAGCTTTTTCATCAAAATATCGACAATATCTATTGGCAATCTTTTAAATACAGATTCACATCCAAATATAAAGGTAGGAGTTGAATATTTATTTCTTTTTTCTATGAAAAGAGAGGGAAAAGT
>NW_027104404.1:169966-194172 GCF_902728285.1 Clytia hemisphaerica | reverse complement strand
TTGGGGCATTTGTGTTTTGGTTGTTGGAAGAGATATAGAAAACATACAACAACAACAAATAAGAAAAACAAATTTTGATTATTTGGTTATTGAGTTATTGATTTAAAATGGCTGAGAAAAATTCAAAGAGACAGCGTGCTGGACTTGTCTCGTATGTTAAGAAATTATTAGAAGGAGATATCAAAGAGATTATGACTACTGAACAGTCAAAGTTAGTGAATGACAAAATTGAATATCTCGTTGTTTTAGAAAAATTGAAAAGTATCATGGAGTTATACCAAGAAATTGCAGATGAAGAAACCGAGGATGATGATTACAATTTGATTATGAATGACGCATTGGATTATGAAGTCAAAACAAACTACGAATTACGTAAGATTGAGAATTTTGTTACCAAATTTTCTAGGGGAAAGAGCACTGGTGGGGGTTCTTCAAATGTCGAGCTTTCTACTCCTGTAAGTTCTGTCCAATCTGTCGCAAAAGCAAAAACAAACGTGAAACTTCCGACTTTGAAAATCAAACAATTTTCTGGGAATCCTGCTGATTACCAGTCCATTCATAGAATCGTTTAACGTTGCTGTTCACAATGAAAAAAGCATCCCAGATGTACAAAAACTTAATTATTTGTTGGGTTACCTCGAAGGAGAGGCAGAAAATTTATTGAAGGGATTTCATTTATCGAGCGAAAACTATTCAAAAGCTCTAGAACTGTTAAAAGAGCGTTTCGGCAACAAAGAAAAACTTATATCGTTTCATATGGGGAAAATTATTGAACTTGAATCGGTATCCAATATCAATGATTTGAAAGCTCTACGAAACCTTTACGACACCGTTGAAACTCAGCTACGAAATTTAGAAACCTTTGAAATGAAAAATGAAGAATATGGGCCACTTTTGATCCCACTTTTGATGAATAAGATGCCTGGAGAAATGCAACTTATTATCTCAAGAAACATTTCGAATGAACAAAAATTTGATTTATTAACACTTTTAAAAACATTCAAAAATGAGTTGTAGTCGCGAAAAAATCTCTCTTCAAGTGTTTACAAGAGAGTAATTTACTGGAAGTTCATTGTTAGGTCACACACAAAGATCTAATCGTCATGACAACGCCTCCTCAAAAAATCTCTCTACGAAGACAAGTGAGCGAAAACAATGCATCTTTTGTAAACGAAATCACAAAGAACAATATTGTGATATAGTAGAGAATAAAGAAATCAGAAAGTCTATAATAATAAAGGAAAGACGTTGCTTTTGTTGCTTCAAGATCGGCCATTCATCAAAACAATGCCGAACGAATATGAAATGTTTTGTGTGTAAAGGAAAACAAACCACGTCTCGATTTGTACAAACAATGAACAGGAAAAAAACATTGAAACTCTCACGAAAGAAAAGAGAAGACAGGTTCAAATAAAAAGGAGGGAAACGATGAAAGTGTTTTCGTGTGTAGCTGGGTCAAAGAATAATAATGGTATTTTTACAAACTGCTACCGCTACCGCTTCCGTTTCGAGTAAAACGAAAGAACAGAAAATGAGAATTCTTTTGATTTGGGGGTCACAGATTACGTATATTACAACCGAAAGCTGCTGAAAGACTCGAAGCTAAATGAACCCATCGCGACTAAAGATAATGTATTAAAAGTTTTAATGATAAACTCTACGAACAAAACTCTGAACGTTTCGAAGTTACCGTGAAAGGAAAAATTGTGAAATTCCAGTGACTGCTTTGTGCAACGAATTTGCCACCCATGAAGAAATCAGAATATTGAAAGTGTTTTATGAAATTCCCTGAGTTTGCTTCGTTAGATTTTTGCAGATTCGAATCCAAAGACTCTCCGTTAGTCGTTGACATGCTGATTGGTGCTGGATAATTATTGGAGATTTTTCAACGACCACAAAAGTCAAAAATTCCAAAGGAACTTTGGTTGCTATTGATACAAAGCTAGGCTATGTTTTGTCCGGCTCTATTAACAAAAATCCGTTAGAATCAAACGTTTTGACAACGCATGTTCTAGAGTGCCAGTATGAGATACGCGAACCGAACACAGATTTACAAAAAAACTTTGAACAAATTTTGGGACTGTGGAAAAATGTCCAAGAATCGAATGACGAATTAAATCTACTGCTATTGAAATTTTCGAAATGATATTTCTTTTAATGATGAGGCTAAACATTATAAGGTCTCCCTACCATTTCTCGAACAGTACGAAATTTTGAATGCATATTTTGAAACCAGTAAACGTCGACTCAGATCAGTGCTTCTGAAACATTTCAAATCGAATGAGGAACTTTTGAAAACTTATGATACAATTATCAAAGAACAGATTTGAATTAGGTGTGGATTGAAGAAGTTCCAACTTCATCCGCCCCCAGAGAGAACGCGTTTTATATTTACCGCATCGACCAGTGTGCAAGAGATGACCGTATAACTACAAAGGTCAGAATGGTTTTCGATGCTAGCTCTTCGACGTATGGTCCTTCATTAAATGACTGTTTGAATCCAGGACCTTCACTCACAACGTCATTATTTGGCATTCTACTCCGTTTTCGTGCTAAGAACATTGGTTTAGTCGCAGACATCGAAAAAGCTTTTTGGCAAATCATGCTGAACGAGAAAGATCGTGATTTTGTTCGTTTTTTATGGTTGAAAGACACCAATGATATTGATTTTCAGAACTTTGATAACAATCAACTCGTTACTTATCGTATTTGTCGCGTTTTATTTGGAGTTACTTCTTCACCGTTTTTATTAAATGGAACACTGAGATACCATATTAATAAGATTAAAGATACGTCAGTTCGTGACCTGCTACTCCGCTCCTTACACGTCGACGACCTTACGACAAGTCTAGACACTGAAGCTGAAGCCTGTGAATTTTATACGTCCTGTAAAGAACATTTTGCTGAAGCCAATTTCAATCTTCGTAAAGCTCAATCGAACTGTGAATCGCTCGAACGAAATCTGAAAAAACTTTTTACAGGAGAGAATCAAGTCCTCGACAAATGTGACCTCACTAAAGTGCTCGGCCTCCCATGGAACAAAGGTAATGATAAGTTCTTTCTTAATTTCCAAAACTCTTTACACTCAGCTGAATTTTCGTTACCTACAAAGAGAAATGTTATTCAATTTACGTCGTCAATTTTCGATCCTCTCGGACTTATAAATCCTCTTATCGTGAAATTGAAAATTTTATTCCAAGATATTTGTATTTCCAACACTGATTGGGATGAGACTATTCCCACTGAATTAATTTCTGTCTGGCAGGAAATTTTACTTGATTTGAAGGAAATTAAAGATATTAGTTTTCTGAGACCGTATTGTTATACTACAAATGATGATCCAGTCGTTTCTCGTGAACTTCATGGATTCAGTGATGCTTCAAAAAGAGCATATGGTTTGTTGTTTTATCTAAGAACTGAATTTGATTCTGGTCTTGTAAGCACATCGTTAGTTACAGGCAAATCTCGTATTGCACCCATAAAGGGTAGTACTGTCCCCAAATTAGAACTGTGTGGGGCTCAAATTTTAACTATCATCATCAATCAAGTGAAGTCTGAACTGAAAGATACACTTTTTATTGAGAAAATTTATGCTTGGATAGACTCCACCGTCGCTTACTGTTGGCTCAAAAACGAAAATAAAGTTTACAAACAATTTGTTCAAAATCGAGTAAATGAGATAAGAGGGAAAATCAAAAACTTTTGTTTGGAAACTAATTGACACTTTACAAAATTCTGCTGATGATGTAACCCGGGGTTTATTGTTATCTCAAATTGTACAAAATAAGAGGTGGTTGAATGGCCCCGAATTTTATCTCTCTCCCAGAACACTGGGCCAGACCTAAAGCCAGGTGATAACTTTTCGAAACAAAATGAACATTCTACTACAGAAACTGTTAATCTGTTTGTTGGAACTGAATTTGAATTCTCTGACCTGAATGATGAAGAGAAAGTTACTTGTTTAGCTACTAACACTGCATTTAATTAATCTCGTTTTATAAATTTAACAGTTACAATATTGTTCGTGAGTATCCTGATCCAGATTCGTGTGAAATACCACAATCTGATGAAAGTCATACAATTTTTAGTGATGGGGTCGAGGTCCCGAATTTACTGGGAATCCTCGATCCAAGAAGATTCGGTTCGTTATCCCGTTTATTTCGGGTGACGGCCAAAGTTTTAAAATTCGTGAGAAACTTAAAACATAGTGTTCAAAACACTAGGCACGATGCCGAAGAATCAATCAATCATCTAGTGAACGCAAAGAAGCTGTGGATCCTTGAAGTACAAAAAGAATACCAATCACCGCGATACGAACAATTGAAACGAAGTCTGGACGTTTTTACAGACGCTCATGGTATTTTACGATGCAAAGGACGGCTAGGAAACGCACCCCTTCCGTTCGACACGAAATTTCCAATTCTTATACCACGTGATTCGAGATTAGCTGAACTGATTGTACTCGAATGTCACCAAACCGTTGGACATAACAAAACGAAAGATACCTTAAACGAAATTCGCGCACAATATTGGATTCCAAAAGGCAGGCAACTCGTCAAGAAACTGATAAACTCGTGTTTAGTTTGTCGATTATTCGAGGGTAAGCGATGTATTTACCCTGACCTACCCAAGTTACCATCAGAACGTGTCGATCAAAGTTACGCGTTTGAGAATATCGGTATAGACTACGCTGGTCCGGTATTCGTTCGAAACAATTTTGGTGATCAGAAAACTCTTTACAAATCGTGGATTGCTTTGATAACTTGTTACTCTACGCGAGCTGTGTACCTTGATCTCGCTACAAGCTACGATTCAGACGCTCTAATTCGTATTTTAGAACGTTTCTTCAACAGATATAACGCTCCGAAAGTTATTAACTCTGATAATGGTTCGAATTTCACCTCTAATGCTACACAAGATTTTGCAAAATCTCGTTTTAATCCGTTGGAAATTTAACATTGAGGCGGCTCCCTGGAGTGGTGGAGTGTTCGAGAGACTGGTTCAGTCTACCAAACGTGTCTTACGCAAATCTCTAAGAAAGGAGATACTGACGTGTGATGAACTTTCCACACTACTTAAACGTATTGAGAATATTCTAAACAATCGTCCGTTGACGCATATTTATGATTCCGAAATCACACAGCCATTGACCCCAAACCATCTGATTTACGGGAGGAAGATTGAGACTTCCGTAAAGAACACGGACGAGAACGAGAACGACAATGAAATAAACTGTGGCGCTATAAAGCGTGCCTTGTCATACTTTTGGGAACAATGGAAAAGTGAATACCTTACAAGTCTGCGCGAGAGGAATGTTAAACCCAATCGCAACATGAGAACTGAAACTCTAAATGTTGGAGACGTTTGTCTCATTGATGACCAAGGACCAAGGGTCAAATGGAAGATGGGAAAGATCGAAGAACTCATCAAAGGTAAAGACAACAAAGTACGTGGCGCTGTCGTTAAGACAATGAATGGACAGTTAAAGCGCCCTATCAATAAACTCGTTATTATTCACAGTAACAAAACTGATGAACTTGATTATGCGGGTATCACTTTTGTGCCCAACGCATTAGAAGATATACAGTCCTCTTAAATCGTGTTTTGTTTATATATTGATAGATTTATGACATTTATTTGATAGTCTATATGGACTTATGAAACTATATTTCTTATGATATTTTTAGGGTCTCTCACTTCTGTGGGGGAGTGTCGTATAATTTGTAACCCGGTATATACTTATGTTAGTTGCCTACTCGGCGCACTTTGTACTTATGCACGTGTTTATACTTGAAAGACCAGTTCATGATTATACTTTATACAACAATCTACCCCTATGATAAAATTACACAGTTTTGAGTAGAAATAAAGTTATGGTAAAGCAGCACTGACAAATTTCTCCAAAAAATATTTTCTTTCAAATTATGAAATATTAAAAGTCTTCTTACAATTTAAAATTGTTTAAATTTTTTCACCATGCTTATGTTTTACTCATTTCTAGTATTTTTTCCTGAAACTTATACTTACGTAGAGGAAAATTTAGCAGAATTTATGAAAATAAAGAATTCTCAGTTTGGCAACAAAAATATCTCAAATGTTTGTACTATAACTTTAAACATTTACATATTTTTAAATTGCCAGATTAGTGTGGCAAGAAAACTCTAAAAAAATTTAGCCATAAATCTTCAAGTGTGAAGTTAATTTTATAGTACACATACTTAAAATTTACAGAAAAATGGGTGATATATATGTCACGTTCAACAACCCATTTTGTCCACAGCTCACTTGTTCAACAAAGTCTTGTCAAAATGGATGTCAAACAAGTAGGTTGTGGAACAAAAGGGTGCCAAAATGATCAACAACCCAGTTGATTGACAATCCACTTGTTCGACAATCTATATAGTTGTTCGACAGACCAATTGCTCGAGAAAAGAGTGTCAAACAAGTGGTTGGCGAACAACCATGCAGTCGAGCAAATGGGTGTCGAACTAATTACTGTCAAACAACTGGTCTAACGCAAGAAAACTCTTAAAAGATTTAGCCATAAATCTTAAAGTGTAAAGTTAATTTTTCAGAATTTTTGGTGTGACGAGAAAATTCTTACAATCTATATATACAAAAATCTATAATCTATATAAATGTATCTATAGAAAAGCATCAGAATTTACAATAATTCTCTTCTCACGACAAAAATACTGGATTTTTCTAAAATTATGAATACGTGTACCAAAAAACTTTTCTGTCACCATATAAATTCTGGATTTTTTCTCAGAGATCTTATCACAGCACAAAATTTTGTAAATTTCAATTTTTCACAAATCAAATTTGTGCATGTCAGATGTTACATTTTTCATGACAGACTGAAATACTTAATTATAATAATACACTTATATATAATAATAATTATGCACCAATGTGTTTTGAGGTTGGACTTTTATAACATTAACTAGCAAAAGGTATATCCATTTAATTTTCTATGCGTATATACGCGTAATTTTCCTGTGCTTGGCTGGTACGTTACATGCTGACAGTCAGGACAGGTTGTTTTTTGTAGCAGTGAGTCTGTTGAAGAGGGTCTGGCTGTCAGACAGCAGCCTGGCAGAAATGACATTGAGAGTGACGAGAGGGAGAATCTTTGGAGTTTCTTTAAACTAACCAGGAAACGCTGTTTATTCTCATGATAACCTAAAAATGGTTTTCAAACCGTACCAAAATTTTAGTCAATTGCATTTATGATAGGTAAAATTGTAGGTACGGTTATCGCGAGATATTAAAAAGTATTTTTCGCATAAACTAACCATTGATCGTAGGTGTTTGAGAGATGGACTGAGAAGGATGATATCATAATGATGTTAATGATATTTTCATTTCACAACCATCGAAAGCAGCCGGCGAGGTGACCTTTTTTTCTGATGTGTTCTGAGAGCATATTTCAGCGAGAAATTTTGATCTGTTCTGATCAGATCTTTGAAAATTAATCAGCTAGAAATGTCTAAAAATGATGATGTGTTCTAGTGAGACAGGGGTATAATCAAACAAAAATTGATGTAATCTTGTTGCCTAGTAACCCTGGAAATTTTCAGAACACATCTTTCGTGGAGAAAAACAAATATCTTAAGTTTGTCTTGGCGAACTGTTTTTCCTAGATTTTCGAACACATCAAACCATAAAGTAGTGATAAGTTTAGGGAGACAAATAGTGCGATAAAGGTTTCCTAGAAATCAGAACACATCATTTGTATAAAAAATTGAAAGGTCATAACATTTGGTCTCCTAGAAGATAAGAACACGTATTTCTAAAAAGTCCCTTCGCCGGCTGCTTCTGAACCATCAGGGCCACCATTTTCAAATATTTTTTAGTTTCGTTGTTGATTTTTTTCGACGACGAAACGAAGTAACAATTATTTTCAGTTTCGTCGTCAATTTTTCGTTTCGTTGTCAATTTTTTCGACAACGAAACGAAGTAAGATTTTTTTTCCAGTTTCGTCGTCGATTTTTCAGTTTCGTCGTTAAAAAGTTAAGGGAGAATGTGAATGGCACTAATCGGTGTAGCGGACATTGCCCTAATTTTATTCAATATTATGAGAAATTACAATTTTGTTTCAATATCATATTAGTACTAGACTAGTAATAACATGGTTTAGGGTGATTTGGGATTGATAACCCCGAGGTTCATTGAAAACATTTCAAAATAGAGCCCGAACGTAGTGTCAATTTGTAGAACAGTACATTTTCTATTATTATAGAGATAATATTATCATATGCTTAGTAATTTTATCTCCGTAGTTTTTATTATCTCCTTAATATGTGGCCTTAAATAGTGCACACTCACACTTTTCTTCAGTTAACATCAAGTAACCACAGAGGAAGGAGCTCTCTAACTCCACTCAATATTTTTCAAGGTCTTGTGGATCAATCATACATTCACTTGACTTATTGCTGCCAGTCACAGCATTTTCTATCTTGCTAGCTGGTAGGTTTTGCTTTCCTTGTTTTTCTTTCATGGCAGCCATTTTGTTTTTGTAGGTGTGGCCTTTTTCAGTGTTTGCTTTCATTCATTCTCATTCATGGCAGGCATCTTGTTTTTCCTTTTGTTGGGCCTCTGTCTTTGCATTACTAAGTTAAGTCTTAATTTATGAGTCAACTTCAACTATTCAATTCTATATTCAAACTAGATTTGTAATAAGAGATTTATTTTATTTAAATTTAGTTTGAACTTCTACGTCACAAAGATCTTCCAAACATACCAGATAATTTGTTGAGTACTTCCTCGCCACAATTAAAACAACCATATCGACGCTCTTGGAGCTAGATTATGGTGTCAATTTCTATCCTTTTGTATTATGAACATCACAATAATTAGTGGCACAAATTTTTTTTAAATGATTTGAGAAGCTTTGTATTTCATCATCAGATTGTTATTTCTGTCGAAATTAGTCATTTTGTCAGCATAAAGACAATAGAATAATTTATTAGATTCATATCTATATAGACAGGTACCCCCGGGGGGGGGGGGTACTTAGGCAAAATGGGTGCCGGGTATGTGCGAGCCATAAGGGTACCTTTTCTCATTCCTCAAAAGTCTCTCAAAGGGGTACAAATTCAAAAGTTAGTCTCTGAAAGGGTCCCAAAATCACAAAAAACTAAAATTTTTCTCTCAAAGGGTCACGATTTCCAAAAAATTTGACCAAAATTTGGTGAAAATCAAACCAAAATTTGGAAAAAATGGACCAAAATTTAGAAAAAAGTCTCTCAAAGGGTCCCAAAATCACCAAAATTTGTCTCTCAAAGGGTCGATTTTCGATTTTCGGCTAGGACATACCCGTCACCTCGCAAACCTAGTACCCCCCCCCCCCGGGACAGGTACGAGCCGGGAAGTATCTTATCCATTTGGTGGACTAACTTTCTTGGGGTTTTTCTTGTTCCTTATGGTAATAAAAATATTTTAAGCTTCTGGGCCACCTGGATTTCTCACCTGGCTATCCATAATGGCGGATTTTTGGTCATGTGACCCCATTAGGCAAAACTGAAAATTCTTCCAACCCAAATATAGGCATATCATATATCAATCGATCAGAAATTTGATACTGATTAATTTTGAGATGGTTTGAGGGCTAAATGTTTCTGGTCAGCACTTTATAAGCATGTTTTTTTGGTAAGATTTGATCCAAAAAACGGTGAAACTTCCAAGCTATTACTCAAAGATTTAACAAAGTCTCTCATAGTAGGCCATAGTATCTCGACATTAAACAAAGTTGAACCTTATTCTTTAGTTTGACACATGCAAAGGATCAAGAATACATGTAACTCGCTGTGTGTATTTTACAGACCAGAATTAAGTGCTTCTAGGTGGTTATATTGCCCTAAAATGTTTAGACTTACCACGGAAAAACCCGAGCTGGAGAATTTTACTGAGTAAAATCCGTCAAGATCCTATAATTCCTATATCTTTATTATTCGTGCATGTAACGAGAAATCTGTGTAGCCTGTCTTTGAGACTTCGAGAAGTGCTTAGAACTTCCAGAACTGCGTAGCTAGATAAGCATAAAATTTTGATGAAATTAGTCTGGCTTTGAGACCACTAAGCCTGGATAGCTTTGTATGCGCCAGACGGCAGACTTTAAATTATTTTCCTAAAAAAGAGAAAAGTCCCAAAGTTTTTATTTCTTGCAAGCTTGCTAGACACTAGCACAGATTTTTCGCACAGTCGCTGAACGGCCTGTAGAGTTTCTGTCCACCCTACGACCATCACATGGTATGCGTTGAACTTTTTTCTCCTTTCTTTTATAAAATCAAAATCTTATCATCAATCAGCAGCTAGCTTTCTTCTATTGGGGTTTTTTTAGATGTAGATGTATAGTGATTTGCTGGATTAGGACACGCAGCGTGCGACGCTGCGCATACGGCTAGTTACTCTGGGACAAGCTGGAGTTTTTACAAGCTCTTATTTGATTTGGTTGGTCGTTAAGATGTAATAAAAGAATCTTATTACTTTTTCTAAAGAACGCGTCATCTCTGTCACTTTAAATGACCAATTAGTGAAGTATCTTGTAAAAACTCCAAGGCATCTCGTTACCCTTAAGTCACAAAATAATTATTTTTTCACTTTTGTCATTCCAATTAGTTTTTTTATTGACTTGAAAAAAAAAAGTATGCCAAAGTTGCGAACCTGTGTCATAAGAATATCACAATTTGAATCCTATACTCTCAATCCTATATACTCGATATTATAGCATCAGAGTTTTGAAAAATGACGATGATTTCGCATCTGTTATCTTTGTTATGATATAGATAAAAGACTGGAGAAGAGTAGAACAACAGAGACTTTGTGTAAGTTTTGACGTTGTTTGCAAGGTATTCCCAAGGTAGATCATCAAAACCTATTGTTTTATTTTATGTTTTAACGAGGCGGCAACGAAGCTAGCAGTGCTTACGAAGGAGAAGGATGTATAGTCGTTTGTTCATGTTCTGACAAAGCCACAGAGACCAGATGATTCTAAAACTTTAAAACCTCATAGGGGGAAGGAAAACGGGATCAACATCAGCAAGCCATGTCCGAAACAAATAAGAATTTTAAAATCAAAATTTCTTAATATTATACTTAGATTTTTGTAAGAAAACGGGGATATTTTGGACATGTAACTTAAAGCATTATTTTATATGGCAATAACTTCTTTAAAGCGCTTTTAGTTAAAATTCCTACAGTCTGGCTTCTTCAACTAGCTGAAGGCGTTGTGTTGCATCATGTAGTTAAATGATGCATTGGACCATTATACGCCTCTTATAATTGTAACAGTAACCATAATAGCCCCAAGCAGGTTCACAAATATGGCTCCATCACTAGGCTTCCTACAATGGCCTAGGATTATCACCTCTCGAAGCCATATTATGCCGACGTTTTTTGACCCTACAGACAACACAGGAAGATAAAGGAATTGGCGAATTTTGACGGAATAACTCAGTAAACTCTCAAGTTCGGGTATTTCTGTAGTAATCCAAAGCGTTTTAGAACAATACAAGCTCCTAGAAGCACTTAAATCTAGTCTGTAAAATACACACTGTAACGATTTACATTATTCATAATTCTTTGCATTAGTCAATCTAAAGAACAGAAGGTTCTCGTTTAATGTTGAGATGCAATGAGAGAATTTTTTATTAATTATTTGGAAATTTCACCGTTTTCGGTCATATACCGTAAATCATACTTATAAAGTGCTGACCGGACACATTTAGCCCTTACTTGTTGCTAAGTACCCCTCTGAGTAAGATTACGAAGAAGTGATTGGTTCTAAACCCTATTGGGAAACATTTCGCTCATTCATTTCAGACAAAAAGGACAATTTTGAGAGAAAAAGATCTTTTTTCACGGTAAGGAAATTATACTATGGTCTGTAAAATACACATTTTTACTGCAAACTTATTGAAAATTTGCGCAAACAATTTTTAATGCCTTTTCTAGGAGCTCATAAAGTTTTGATATGTTTAAAAGCATATTTCTTGCCTCACTCCATGAAAGCCCCGAGATAGGAAGGTTTACAGACCCAACTTTGTATCTCAAAATTAATCAGTATCAAATTTCCGATCGATTGATATATTATATGCTTATATTTGGGTTGGAAGAATTTTAAGTTTTGCCTACGGGTGTCACATGACCAAAAATCCACCATTATGGATACCCAGGTGATAAATCCAGGTGGCCCAGAAGCTTAAAATATTCTTATTACCATAAGGAGAAACCCCAAGAAAAACCCCAAGAAAGTTAGTCCACCAAATGGATAAGATACTTCCCGGATCGTACTTGTCTAAAAGGCTTCTTATTCAGCATAATTAAAATATTTGGTTTAACAAAGCTTATATTCAACAACTGTGTCAATATTTTTGTCAAAATTATCATTTTGTGAATACTATGACAATGATCAAATTGACAACTCAAAAACAGCTCTCTGTAGTATTTTCCTATTGAAAATTTCTATCTGGCGATACTGAAAGCATCTCATTCAGCACAATAAGAATTTTTGCTATAATGAAGTCTACAAAGGTTACAAAGGTAGAGACATGTCAAAGGATTCTCAGTCACCTCTATTTCAAGTGTTATATTGCTCTAGTGAAACAGGGGTCTATTAAAGTACAGTATTTCAACTTTTTAGATTGATCGATTCTTTTAAATAAAACTGACATGAATAGATAAGTGTGCGAAACTCCTGGTTTCTAAACTTCGACCAGAAATGGCGACTACGACCAGCGACCACGACCGGTGACCAGATAAATTAAGATTATCGAGTTTATCTGCTCTATCCACCGTAGAGTATCTTTAAATCAAGTCCTCAGAATACTAAAAAGTGACCTTTGAAGTGACCAATCATTTTCTTAACAAAGTGACACTATTTGACAAAAATATTGACAGGGTCATTAGGTATGATGTTTGTAAGCTTTGTTAAACCAAATATTTTAATTATACTGAATGAGATGCCTTTAGTATGAATAGATAGAACTTGTCAGTAGGAAAAAATAAGGGAAGGCCAGTTTTAGAGATATGAATCTGATCAATTATTCTATTGTCTTTATGCTGACAAAATGACTAATTTCGACAAAAATAACAATCTCATGATGAAATACAAAGCTTATCAAGCCAATTTCAAAAAATTTTGTGCCACTAATTATTGTGATGTTGATTATACAAAAGGATACAAATTGACAACATGATCAAGCTCCAAGAGCGTCGATATGGTTGTTTTACGTATTTGGCACGTGGCTTTATTTAGATGAGACAGGGGTGAGCTTACTCTTCAATATTAAATATATTCAAATGATTAGGACACTCTTCGTTGGAGAATGAGAAAAGACTCGACACTGCATGAAATATATGTCTTTCCAGTTTCTTGTCCTTGAAAACTTAATGTTTTCGAACGTACGATTGCGGAAATATCGATTTTTCCTTACAGTTTTAAGAAAAGATTCTTTTTCTTTAAGTTCTTGAAAAAAGATAATCTTTAAATATTTCTTGCTTCGAAAAGGTGGATAATTTCTTTTGTCGCTTTTCATTAAAAAGGAAATATTTCATGTTTCCAGATTGACTATCTTTTCTTCGTTTGTATTTCAAGAAAATGTAAAGTTTTCGTCTTGAAATTTAAACGAAAATATTTTTCATGAAAATATCAAATTTTCATGCCGAATTTATCGAAAATACAATCATCAAATACAATAAAAAAAGGTAATAATTTCGTTTTTAAAGAACATTATAATCTCTAAGTCGGGATAAAAGTAAGGAGCAGATTTTCTTGCAGCTGATTTGGCAAAAGTAAAATAAATATTTCAATTTTATGGGAGCAAGATAAGAATGTGTTCTTTAGGATTGATCTCTTGATTGACAAGATTATTTTTTAATTAAAAAATATTATATTGTCCAATGACCCCTGTGCATGTTAGCGTGATGACAGGAAAAAGAAGAGGTGTCCTCTGTTGACCAAACTAGGTGCCACTTTCTTTTTCACACCTTAGAATTAGAAGTTTTAAGGCGAAAGGAAAAAAAAATGTCCTACATCTTTTACTTTGTTTCGTCTCCGCTTAGAAATTGCACTGTATAAACTTTCATTCCCATAGTGGGAGAAGCTTCACCGGGGCTGTAGCACTGTGACAGGGGTGTAATTAGCTCTCTTTGTACTCTATGATATACAGATTTTTCAAATTCTAGATTTTTCTTTTAAATCTTTAATTTTGACAATAAAGTCAGATCAACAACTGTTGAAAGTGCAAACCACACTTCGCGCAACCACACAACCACACTTCGCGCAACCTCAGCATTATTTGCATCATTTGTAGGCCAATTTTGTAAAATTTGTATCACTACTTTTAAAGAAACTCATTACATCCCTGTCTCACAGCCCCTGTGGAACTTTTTCCCACATGGAACCACAACCCACTGGAAAATTTAGCAAAGTTTCATCCTCTGATGAAAAATACCCTATCACCCTATTTCAGCCCCACTGGGAAATTGACTTTGAATTCATCCCCATATAAAAATGATATTTACGAAATTTCGTTCAAAACCATTCCATTATATTTTGAAAGAATTGTTTATCCAACTGCGGCGGGTCTTGACACAGGGGTGTCTCAATGGAGTTGAGTAAATAGTTGTGTACAAAGATTCCCTCTTCAATTACTTATTGATTTTAATGCATTGTATGCAAAATTGTTTTTTTTTTGATTTTTTACGCATTAACATAAAATTATTAACTCATTAATTCATTATTAACATAAAAGTTTTAGGTCTGAAAATTCGCCTGAATTTATTCTTGGAAATTTTAAATCTTTACAAAAATACCGGTAAAATCTATTCATCGATACGTTTACTCGTGTTAGTTTAAAAGTTTAAAACATTTTCTATACATTTTGTCAATCTACTAAAAAAGCTTTACAAATCCTCCCCTTCTTGGCTTTGAAGCATTATGCTTTAGTATCTTCACCAGATTTTCTACAACTAGACTAATTGGAGATGTTTAGAAACGATTTTTGTTTTAAGGGCTGGAAACTGGATATGTTCAAATTAATCTTCTTCAAATTCATTATACATGACTTTAAAGCTTTCATTTCATTCCATTTTGAGATTATTTTTGAAATTTTGTGTTTTTGTAACTTGCAAAACTTTTCAAAATCTTTCAAAGATCTTTTATTTAAGTCTTAATCTCGATTTACTTCATCATAGTTGACAAATGTAATACGAGAATTTTTTACTCCTTATATATTTGAATCAAATGCAAGGGTGTTTTGTAGAAGGAAAGAAGAACAATTTATTTGAGGCATTCTTTCATAAAATGAAAATAGTATAATCCTTCGACAGCTACCTTTGTTTCGTTTGAGTTTTTTGAAAGTATAGCGATTCACTGTTTTGGGCCTCGCAGCGTTTGTGACGCTTTGCTTACGGCTAGTAGGTTGCATTTAAGCCTGTATTTTACATTATAGATAGCATAAAATTTTTGGATGTATTAGATATTTTGCAAATCAGCCAAAAATAATTTTTATGGTCAGTGAGTTTGACGAGTTTTACATACAGAACGAATCAGGAATGTATATAAAAAGAAACCACTTTGATTTTGATATTTCATGAATACACGTTTTTTTATAAGAACATCCAAAATTTTTGCCTTCGGAAATAAGCCTAAAAAGTGTGCTTAACATGTTCTTATCCCCCCCCATTTTATGAGTATTTATGGCCAATATCCTAAGAAATCGGGAGTTTTTGAGTTCCCAAAGCCTTGAAATATTCCTAACTTGTTCTTAAAATCTTGGCCTTTTAAGCCTTATGTTCTTATATAGTTTGTTCTTATAAAAAAACGTGTAGTATTAAGTTTTTGCGTTAACTAGTTCTCGTAAACTTGGGGCAGTGGTGTGTACGAAGAGCTCCTAAAAACAGTTCAATTAATTAAACTTGTTAAAATCAAACTCGAACTGTTAACTTGATGGAAGAAAGAACGATTCGTGTTTCTCCTTTTTGGCGATATTTCAAGCGAAAAATTTGTTCGGCGTTTCATCAAAAATACAAATTAACTTTTGATGAACAAACCAATGCCTTTGGGACCCTGTGTAACAATTTATAATTGTGAGAAATACGAGATTTTCATCGCAGTCAATTAAGTCTCTTATAAAAAAATGTGATAAAGAGAGTAATTGCCAGAAATTAAAGAGGGAAAGAAATTGGTGTCCGAAATCTGTAATATGCTTTCAACACTTTACAGTGAAACAGTAAAGACCTTGCGATGAATACGGTCAAATCTAAAGAGCCAGCAATGATCATGTAAGTACCACTCGTTCAAATATTTTTGAAATAACCTGTCTAAACGGTAATTTCTTTCTTGTATTATGTTTTTTTGTAATCTTCAAGTCATTTTGGATTTTTACTAGTTATTTTCAATATAAAGATCAAATCAATTTTCAATAAAATAATGGACAATAATCTGTTTATAATCCTGTTAAAAATTAAGTAAATTTTTATTTTCTCTCTACAGAAAGGCGAAAAACGTACCGCGAGCTCGGCGGGGGAGCCGAATATCAATTCTGTGAATGTCAACGACGTGTGGAGAAAACTTATCACAAAATGCTCGTCTCATCAGAGACCAGAATAAATGGTATGAAAAAAAGAAGGTAAAGATAAGTGTTCGCAACAACAAAGAAACACTTAATGCTTCATGAAAGAAGACTCGGAAACCTCGGGAAAAGAGCACGATATACAACTAGAGTAATTTGTTTTACTCTTTTATTATTAGTTTATCCATTTTTATACGAAATCAATTTCTGAACCGTAACCTAAATCTTATTCTGGAATGAAAATGCTTACAATGTCAAATTTGTGTCAAAATATCCCCAAACCCTATAAGCTCCTTCTATACCACATCAATTATTGCCATTGTTTTAAAAATTAGATATCATGATTTTATCTTACATTATCTATGATTTAAGTCATTTAGTAATAGGCCATACTTTAGTTTTTAGCACAATTATAAGTAATAGATATTAAGAGGATTTCTTAATATGACTTTAATTTTAAAGAAGAAAATCATCCAAAATATTTAAGAATCAATAGCTTATCAATTATCTCGCGTCTATTGTCGCACATACCAAAATTTAATGTTTCCATATATAAGTTTTTTACCTTTTCAAGTTAGAAATGAGGCGATCAAGTATTTGTTAAGCTAGATATATATATTCCCAATAACGAAAGTTGGTATTTCTGGTCTAGACATCTGCATCTTTTCGAATGCGCAATATAAATTGTTAATCTTCCTTCATAAAAGAATTTCGTTCTTTTTTTTACAAAAAGTTCGTCTTTCTAATTTGAATTTAACATTTCCATGGACAAGGAAACAATAAAGTGAGCTTCACTGCGTGGAGAAGTCTAATCTTTTTATTAAAGAAAAGTAGTACTTTTCCTGGCTAAAAGTAATCATTTTGTACATCGAAAGTTAATAGTCGATATTAGAAATTAAGGTTTTCAGAAATGTGAGATTCACTGTTACTTGTTTTCGCACAGAAGAAAATTCAATGATTTCAAAACAAGAAAATTGAGAGAAAAGTTAACTTTTCGTCATATATCTTGCGTTAGAGAAGACAACTTTTCATGCAGTGCGATAACCCAAATTTATCTGGTCGCTGGTCGTGGTCGCCGGTCGTTGTCGTCATTTCTGGTCGACGTTTAAAAACTCCCTGTGCGAGAATCGATGGTGCGAAAGAAATGTTTTTGCTCTTCTACGGCGAAGTGTGTTTCAAAAAACAGAGTGATTATAATAGTTCAAACAAATTTATTCCCAACACCTTTTAAATCACATTCACTCTCGGACGGGAATTTTATACACGATATGCATCTCCTATTTCTATCAAAAATTATCAGAGGGGATGCGTGCAGCCTACTTTTATACTTATTATATTAATTGTTTTACCCTTTTTGTTTGTTTACAGCCAGCAGAATCCAGCTTATTAATTTTAAAATTTGGTACACAACTTTGAGTTATGTGTTAAATAGAAAACAAAGAAAAAAAATTATTTAACAGAAAGTTTATAAAATAGACAAAAAAAATACAATAATACTGTATTAAACTGCTAAATGCAGGTTAATTGACAGCTACTAAATAAATTAATATTGTGTACTGTTTTGAAATTCAAAATAATCTAGCAATTATAACAGTGATTGCAATCAAGAATTTCAAAATCAATGACATTTGATGCGAATTGGCAGCAGCACTGGAATCGTATCTTCTCGGTATCACACCAGTAGACTCTGTAAAATCACATAATATGGCTTTCCATGACCGATCCCTGAAAGGTTAAAGCATAATTTAGTAGTGACCATATACCATATACTACGGAGAATCAAATTAATGTTTGATTGGGTCATGCAAGTAGTGAGATCAGTTTCGTTTACACTGTCCACTCTTCCCTTGCGCGGAAACACCGTTAGAGCCACCCTAGGGGACATCTCACCGTTTGCAATGTATTACAGGCTTTGTAAGAATTAGACGATGTTATCGTCCGTTACAGTGATAGTAAAGGCGGGAAAATATGGCGGTATGGCCTTATGGCTATGTATACGGAAAAAAATCAGCGGGAGAGTTTCGAAGACTGGCGAACTCTACCAGCTGATTGACTGAGTTGTGAACTGACTCGATTGAGTTTTGAACTGAATTGACCAGATACTAAACTGACCCAACTGGGTTTTGAACTGAATTGACCAGGTACTAAACTGACCCGACCGGGTATTGAACTGACCCGATTGGTTGCAGACTTCCTTCGAGTGTCTTAACAACTGGGTATTTATGGCACTCATTCTGCTCCATACAATCGGTAGAATGTTAGTTGTCCAGATGGTATACCGAATTTATTGTCTTACATATCTGCAGGTGTTAAGGTAGCAAGGTGATATAGACTCTCTACCCTCTCTCTCTCTCTCTGATAGTCTATCTGGCTGATAGTCGAAGTATCGATTGACGTCAAATAAGCTTAGTAAATCTCAAGATTTAGAAAGATAAAGATTGGTAAACAAAATACTTTAATTTTGAAAAACTTTTGTACCATAACACGTATTTTGTAAGAACAAACTACAAGAACATAAGGAATCGATGGGCGAAATATTAAAGTTAAGAGCATCCGAAGATTTGAGTGATTTTCATAATAAAATGTATAGGTTAAGTCATAGTATTGATATTATTTGTGCGTATTCCAGGTTTGTTCATACAAGGATTCAAAGTTAACCCGGCGTTCAATTGATGGTTAAGTACCAGGTAATAATTTCGTTCGTTCGGATATATTTACAATATGCATCAGGTCATCGACCTCTAATGGATTATCAGGTATAAGTTTTATACCTTCTGACCCAAGGACACATTTAAGTTAACTGTTATGTTATACCGAATTTGCTTTGAATTTACCGGAGTTATAAGTCATTCGCAAAGATAAAACAAAACTCCGAATATAATAACACCCCTTTGTCATAGACCCGCTGGGAACCCAGCCCCACTTGACAATTTGACAAAAATTCCGTCCCCGGTAGGAAAATACCCTGGAATTTTAGCCCCATTGGAAAATTGACTTTGATTTCATCCCCCATTCGAATATTCGAAATGTTTAAAAATTGCACTCCAAAACCATCCCCACTGGATTTTTTAACCTTTGAAGAATTTCTATCCCCATTTGGATTTCGATTGGAATTTACCACCACTGAGGAAAAAACTCCACTGGGGCTGTAAGACAGGGGTGTAAAATGAAGAAAGCTTGGAGGACTTATTTTTATTCTTTAGTATACGTAAGTATTTTTACGTTGTTACATAAGTTACGAGCTTACCAGTGCGTGTTGCTGTAGCCACTTGAAAATCCAACAAAAGCCTTTCCTTTAATGTGAACTGAGAAATCAGCTTTATAACGACCATTCAAGACCATTTGCGTGCATTGTCCTTGCTGTACATTGTCCATAGTCTATTAACGAGAAGTCAGTAGTTGCTAGTGGTTAATAGTACCTAGTTGCTAGTGAAACTTACTTTGTCGTCATTTTTTATATAGGCTCTTACTCCACAACTGTGCTTTTGAGATGATGTCAACGCAGAAATCAATAAAAATCGCTAGATTGACTCTTTCGTTGATTTTAGTATTTAAGGTATAAAAATTTCCAAATAAATTACTGGTCCTGATTACATATCAAATAAGCCTTAAATAGCAGGGCCAATCAATTAACTTTAGTTACCCCTTATAATCAAACCATCATGAAAAAAGCTCAAATCTTGGCCCGCTGAACCGCTTGGCTGTCGCTGAAAGGCACATTCAAAATAATCTGGCGATTAGTAACACTCATTGATAAGATACACGTGTTTTTATAAGAACGAAGTATATAAGAACATAAGGCTTCGATGGCCGAAATATAAAGAACAAGTTAAGAACATTTTAAGGATTTGCAGACTCTAAAACACCTGATTTCTAAGGAAAGTGGGCAAAAAACTCACAAAATGGCGAAAAAAGAAACATGCTAAGAACATTTTAAGGCTAAAAACTCAAAGCTTCAAATATTTTGGATGTTCTTATAAAAAACGTGTAGTGTGTGAAAATTATAAGAACTTTCATTCAAAAACATTGTAAATATAAAAGCAAGAAAACTCATACCTCGCAACATTTAAATGTCCATCTCCTACTATCTTTATAAGATAACGAATAAACACTTCTAGCGCCCACAATGATTCTATTTGCTCCACATCTCCAATTCATGTCTTGCGTATAGCCGTTTACATATCCAGACCATGCACAGTTACGGTTACTAACCAAACCAGATTTACACTCGACAGTCCATTTCCTATCTCCAGTCCAGTGTTGACTTTTGATGTATCCCAGGTGACTTCCTAATGGACATTCAAAATCAAGGCTTTGGTAAAGGTCACTGCTTTCGGATTGTCCCAAAACACTCATATGCAGGTTATAAAACAAACAAAGTCTTGCCACATTTAACAACAGGGATGAAGTCATTTTTTTTATTCACTACAAACTGCAAATATTGAAGGTTTTGTTTTTTAAAGTGATATCGTTTGCTTACTTATCAATTTTAATTCAATCTTTTTCATATTGAATTGACACGGATGTGAAGCAAGATTGGTCAGAAAAAGGAAAAGAAAAACATTTTTTTGTATATCCGGCATAATATAACAATAGGGAGCACCGTCCCGATATGAAACATGTGTCAGGTATGAAACGCGGGTACACGTATGTAAAAATTTGTTCTGCATTTTATAACCACTTGAAAAGTGGGCCCAAGCCGGCTTGGCTAGCCACTTACAGCTTAATAGATTACGCAAGTACACGATTTCTTTTCCATTTCTACGCAATTACGTGGTCTTAGAGACAATTTATGCACGTCTGAAAATAAAAAGTGAAAAAAATAGAACAACTATAATAATTCGTTATGAACGTCACGTTCAGTTTTGGACATTGGCGTGGTTAGGAAAGAAGAGAGAGTAATGTTCCCCCCTCCCCAACAAGGGGTCGATCAATCGTGGTAAACAAAAAGAAAAAAAATACATGTATTTTAATATTTTTCTTTTCCACCCCGAATAGCAATTCCTACTTTATTTAAGGTCAATATTTGGGAATTAGCCTATTTTATAGAATTCGTGCATCTGTAACATGCTATTATATGCTATTATAGAAAAAGCTATTCAAATCAAAGGGGGGAAAGATTTCCCTTTGATAAAGGATGTATTCACACTGGAAGTTTCAAGCTAATGGTCTTAACGTGTCTAAGTCATAAAGATGTTTTGTTGATAGAGAATGATGAAAGTGTAGAGAAGAAAAGATTTCTTACTAATTCTTGCTGATGTACCGCGGGTGTGCCAATTATCGAGGTGAATGTGACTTACTCTTAGGTTCCAAATAAACGCCTCCCCCCGCTTGTTAATTTTTAAGAATATCTTCAGCTGTCAAAGAGAAGGTCCCTTATTTTGCTCTAAATAGCCTGATATTTACCTTATTTTTGGCTTTTCAGAAGTACAATTTCCAACCCCCCTGGCAATTAGGTTTATTAAAATTTCGAACATTTTCCAACCCCCTCTTCCCCGTTTATTCGACCCCCCCCCGTTTATTTGGAACCTAAGAGTGTCGAATGCGTCTATGTTGAGATGTCACATTTCATGGTAATCAAGACTGATTGAGAATTAGGTACATGAGATGTTCAAGCGAAAGTAATAATTGCCTTTGTTGCTTTGGCGTAGGTTTGAGGCACAAAGCAGCTTTAAATGTTGTAACAATGAACTTAAATTACCAAACGGTTCAAAATACAACGAATACACGTTGATATACACACTTCAAGGATTGCCTTCTCACTGATAAAAGTATTGTTTTACCATCAACATAAAATCTAGACTATTACTTGAAGTTAAAAGATATTCATAAATCAAAAACGAGAAACAAACATCCATAACAGATTTGCAATCCCTTATTCTCAAATACAAACATCTGGTGGGCTGTTTTACAGTCCGCCTAAGCAAAGGTATATAGCCATATACTGCTGGGCCACTTAATCATGCCATCCAGTCTATAAAAAAAGTCTTAAGTGGATCCCGGGCTACATCAGATCATGTTTTACTGGCTTGAAATTTGCTTGAAATACAATCACTTGATCGTGCAAACTTAGATAATAAAAGAGACAAAGGAGAAGATTTGTTCCCATATTTTCAAGCAACTTTCATGCAACAGTGTGAATACACCAAAAGACATTAAAAAAATTATTTACTGTCATTATTAAATGACTTGGGGTTTCACGAGCTCTTTTCCATTGTTTTTTCTTTTTTGTAAAACTTACAATGTCAATTTACAAAAGGGCGTTTACCCATGAGAAGATGATTACTGCAGTGACGTCGAAAATATCATGTCCGAAATTTCTGAAAAACATAAAATAAACGAAATTCTCAATATATTTCAACCATGATTATTTCAATTAGCATGCTCTAAGCGCACCCCAAAGATGTCTGTTCATTCACACAAAGCTTAGCCTTTTATAGCAATTACTGATATATTCCTTGCCAGCACATAACGTTGTTTCAACGTCTATTCAACGTTATATGGACGGGGGGGACATTGAATAAACGTTTAAACAACGTTTTTTTGCCAGCTACATTAATCCCATTTTGTCAAATGAGACAAAGATTATCTCCCGTTGTGTTGATGTTAAGGAAGCTTTCATAAATAAATTTCATGATATCATAAGACTAAGCTTTATTGTTCAGCCTTTTTCAGGTTCATAAACACGATTTGTATTTAGAACCATAAAATCAAACAAACATTTCAAATGTCAGACCTAGGGTGAGGCTACGGGTGTGTGCCATTCTTAAGGACCTTTTGGACCTTTCAAAGAGGGTCGTAAAATCACAATATCTAATTTCAGCAACGAGACCCCTTGTTACAAAAAAAAACTCCAAGATTTATCCCTAAAAAGAGTAAATTTTAGGAAAAAAGTTTCGGTACGCATAGGTGTAGCGAAATACCCTGCAAAATTTATGGATGAGAGCGGTTTTTACGACACTGTAATTATTGTCTTTGTTTTACCAAAAGAAAATGAATATGTCATAAACGTTTGCACTCCCTCATAAATTTTGCAGGGTATCTCGCTATGCCTATGGTACGGATCCCAAAATTAAAAAAAAACTTGGTTTTTCCTCGACCCTAAAATTTCCAATTTTCAAAAATCGGGCGGTAATCTCGGCAACCCTTGAGCCCCCGGATTTTAGATATTTATCACCGAAGATTTTACAGTCAACAAAAGAAAAAAAATGAGATTCACGTAAAAGAGTTGAACGAGTAAACTTCAACTGGCGCGTAAAGAGAAATACTTTCTTTTACTAAACTAAACTAGTACGCATTGTTAAAAATTACTAAAAATATATATTAAATTATATTGAACCGAAATTCACCACGTCTTCAAAAGTACTCCAGTCGAAATTTGTTTGCTTTTGTCAAGGTAGTAGTAGTCCAGTGATCGGGGCCATGTACTTGGTGGTGAAAAAGATTTGACACTGTTTTTGAGTTCCAACATACATATACTTTGAGATTCAGATGGTTTTTGGCTAACTAGGTGGCAACCTTGCAGGGTAGGGGTAGGTGCCGAAGAAGGGGGGGGATAGATAGAAGAAATTTCGAAGAAACCTGACTCCTGGGGTAGGTCACCAATTTTGTTAATTTTTTCTAAAA
>NW_027104404.1:164170-169136 GCF_902728285.1 Clytia hemisphaerica | reverse complement strand
GGAGGTCGTCATTAAAATGAGTTCTGACCTGTAGATTTTCAGAATAAAACGATTTTTTTTTAATTGAAAGATGATGGTTATTAAAAATGAGCATGTTTTTGCTGGTTTGAGACAATTTTAAATAACATATTTGCGTCTAAAGGAAATATTTTAACACCAAAATAGATAAAATTGCATATAACTCACTCTAGCTCCTTGGATATTGAAAATAGTTATGAAAAACGGGGTATAGGAAACTTACTACACCTAATGCCGTTCAGAAAATGCAAATACATCTGTGACTTTAGAGGCTGGGTAAAAGATATAGCATCTTGAAGGTCAACCGTATTTGGAGCCCTAGAATCAGCATTGATAAAACCGAAAATTCTAAATATGAGAAAAGCAAAAAATTCTGGCATTCTATTCCTATCACCTTGTGTTAATAGTTATAACAAAAAAATTAACTTATATATAAATTTTTTCGCTAAATCAGCAAAAACGGCAAATTCTGTCATTTTTTTGCAAAATATAGGAGAAAAATATCTTTAAACTTAAAGCATAATATTTTCAGTTTCAGTTAAGCTTTTTTTCTAAAATTTTCACAGCTTATTCCATACATGAATGGAACTATTTTCAAAAGATTTGCTTTCAAAAACTTGAGTAAGACGTTGTTAAATCAAAATTGTCATTTTGAAAATTTCTAAATTTTCAGTTTGGACTTTGCAATATCGAAAATCTTGAAATTTTTCATAAAAATCGTAAATTTTACATCCATCGGGTCGTAGATTTAAGGGAAAACACAAATATGTTCATAGTTTTCCCCCTATTACCACTGGGCTTGATAATTTGATTTTAACTACACCTCCGTTTTGGGGGCCCCAAACCTGCATTTTGACAACCAGGGGTATACTTAGTTTGATTCGCAAACCTCTAAACTTTTTTCGCTAGAGGATGAGCAGAAGCCTAGGGTATATACTGTAAAAATCTTATCAAATAAATTTATGCCCAAAACCCTCTAAATCATATTTCAAAACTATGGTCAAAATCTTGTATTCATATCTTAATAAAGATATCTCGAGAAATCGCTAAAATTTCAAACCTCCGTTTTGGGGGCCATTAGAAAAAAGCTACCTATCTTTAAGCGATTGAAAACTATTGTTGAAATTGAAAATTTTGAAAAAAAGAACTTCCAGGAAATAAAGTAGAGATGTTAAAGGTTTTCATGCAGCAAAAATTTTTGTAAAATCTCTTTTCCTCTAGATTTGAGAGAAATTTCAAATTTGATCGCCGTTTTGGGGGCCACATACTGTAATTTTTTGAGAACTTTCCAAAAATATACAACAGGTCTCCGTTTTCTCGAGCTAAAATTTTCATTAATTTTTAACCCTGTGATTTTTGCCTGAGACCGTCATATTTGTCCGAAAATCACACCAAAGTGTCCGAAAAAAAAATTGGAAACATAGTAATTTCGATTCCCCTACCCCTTAGCTTTCCAAAAATGTATAACAACTGCTTCTAACAAAACAGTCAAGCGATTCCAAAAAATCGAACAAAATTCCCCTTACTAAACAGTCTCTTTCTGTTCTTATAAAGTTATAAATTGATGTTTTCTGCTTCCAATGATGGTACATCAAAGAAAAGCTGCTTTGAATAGATTTATAAAAGATTTCAACGACCATTTAGATCATTACCGAGACATTTTCTCTCCATCTTCTATATCTTTATTACCTTCATGCTTGCATCAAAAAAGCGCAAATAATGCGTATTTTAACAACCAATATGCTATGCATGATTTGACATTATAGATACAAATCGTGAAAATAGTGTCACCCGCGAAATTGAGTCCCCGCGAAAATTTTGAATTTTCCGGATAGGCCCAACCGCGAAATTTTATCCCATTAAAGTAGGTCCATTCAGCATTTAGTCTCACATTGGGCTTTTCCAGAAAAGATTTGAATATGGGGGTGGAGGTTATAAAGATTTTCAGTGATTTACCCTCGGACAAGGTAAATTTTAATGACTTTTTGCTACCCCCGGACAATTTATCCTCCACCCCCCCCATGGACATTTTCTAGAAGAGCCCATTGAGTTAACACGGTGTTTAAGATTTTTTTACGTACTTTTTGAGTTATGCTCAAAAAGGGCCAAAATTTAGCAATTTTTACCTACGGGACCGTCCATATAGTACGTACGCAAAAATTTTCCAAATATTTGACACCCCCTCCCCCCTTGTACGCAGAGAACAATAGAAATGACGTCATTCAAACAATAGACGTACGCTTTTGTTAAATCCTCCCCCAACCTCGATCCCTGCGTATTATCAGCTTTTTGATTCTTACTAATAGCGCTAGATAATACCCTGGCATTGGCTGGTTTTCGAACGCGAAAGATTACGTAATTAAAAAACAAAACGTCAGATTTCATTCGTTCTTCTTTTTTGAAGTCGTTGCATTGCAGTGTAACTTTGTAATATTCTCTGGCGTCAATCAGTAACGTAAATAAAGCCTGGGATACACGGGGACGAGGTTGACCCTCCCCTTCACTGCGTACGTACTATATGGATGGCCCCTACGATTTAGTGGGACTGAAATTTGATTTTCTGATTTTTCCTACCCTTAGCGGGACTTTGGGAATCCAAAAAAGACCGTACCCTCCATTTGCCTAAGTAGTAAACCTTCGAATGTGAAGGAGCCTAATTTTTTTATAAGAATTTTGGGCCAAATTTAGCCCAAAATGAGGTTGTTTTAGGTTTCCTCTCGAGTTTGAATCATTAAAAATGTTTCTAATTTTTTGCATAAAAACAGCACAGAAATAAATTATTGATTCCCTAGCCTCGAGCTAGAGGGGGCGTACGATATTTCAGAATTTCGGAAATCGACCCTTTTTTCTTCGGTATTTCGGAATTGTGAAATTGTTTCGGTATCGAAAATCCATGAATTTTTGCTTCGATATCTCGGTATTATAAAGTTTTTATCCCCCTTTTTTCGGAATTCATACATGAAAAATCAAATTTGATGGTAAATTAGTCAAAACACCGAAAAGATCGGTATCGGAATTTCGGAAATTTAGGCAAAATTATGCGGTATCTCGGAAATAACCCTTTACTAATGCGTTAGTGATAACAGATTTCCACACGTGGAAAACTATTTTTTTAACTTTCTAGTTGCACATTCAGAATTGCATCGGGAAATTGAAACGAAACCTAAGCCAATCACGTGTGTTTTAAACTTCTTTTTTATCACTAGTATTAGTATTAACCTTTCCTAGTGGGGTTGTTTAGCATATTTTACGGGAAAAAAATAAGATCTAGCTGAAACCGAGCTGAAACTTTCTCCAGACCTTCTCTATAGGATGGTTATGCCTCAGGAAAAAAATCCCCTAAAATCCCACTGGTGGAACTTCCCTTTTTTGGGACATTTCTATTTCCCCAGGCAAAACCCTAAGGGCGAAATTTTTTGAAAATTTCAAACCCATTTCCAGACATTATCAAGTATACCATTCGAAAGCTCTCGAAAAACTATATAGAAGACTTTTAAACGGGTATAGCCTATTTCATTACCTAACTCAAGATAATTCACGCAGAAGATGCTATTTATGGTCAATTTTAGACCAAAATGTGGCGAAAAGTGGAACTTGCGCATAAAATATCTCGAGTTAGGTAAGGAAATAACCGTTTAAAAGTCTTCTATACAGTTTTCGAGAGCTTTCGAATGGTATACATGATATTGTCTGGAAATAAGTTTGAAATTTTCAAAAAATTTCGCCCTTAGGATTTTGCCTAGGGAAAATAGAAATTGCCCAAAAAAGGGATGTTCCACCATTGGGATTTTAGGGGATTTTTTCCTGAGGTATAAGCATCCTATAGAGAAGGTCTGGAGAAAGTTTCAGCTAGATCTTATTTTTTTTCCTACAAACAGCCTGTATTTTTGTAACACGACCAAACTATCAAAGGCGCTAACTTTTTTGAAAAAGGCCAAAAAATTCATCATTTTTTTCTGGAAATTTATTCTTTCAAAAGCCATTTCTTGACCAGGACAAATGATTGACGACAAAGGGTGTATTCAATCAGTGTGTAACACAACGCTAAAGGCGAGGCGTCCCGCAAGGGCGGCCACGTTCGTTCGCAATGGGCTTGCGTCACAAGGGCTCAGTGGATCGGTGAGACGGTGCAGGCTCCACTGTTGTTTCAAAAGTGTCAGGATTCTCAAAGTAGCGCAAGTACATGTCAAAAGAACGGATGAGAGCTATCGAACCAATGCTCACAGAATGATCGAGTACACTTGATTATTTTACCAGCTTTCCATAATTCATCGAAGGAAGGATTTAATCCGTTTTTATATGGGTTCGCTCGAGAAAAGCACTTTTTTATACCTTATCGGGGAAAAAAATGTCGGAGTTTTATTTAGTCGGGGTTTTTGTTCGTCGGGGGGAAATTTCGTCATCTAGAGCATCGATGTCTAGAGGCATTCTCGTCACTTTCCACCCAACGAAATTTACAATTTAGTCATTTTCATTTTGTCCAAATGAAATGGTTTTCTTCACTAGCTCGGAAAAAGACCTTGTAATTCGACATTTAAAGCACTAATTTCGGTTAATAAAGGTGTAAAAAAATTAGATTTTAATTTTGGTTGGGGTTTAAAAAATCGGGTAAAAGTTTGGTCGGGGATAAAAAAATCGGGTAAAAGTTTTGGTCGGGTGATAAAATATCGGGGAAAAAATTCGCCAGGGGAAAATTTCGTCACCCCCTCAAAATTTTCGTCACTTTTCCTCGACATTTTTTCCCCGATAAGGTATTAGGGAAATTGAGCATCCTTAGGTAGTGTCATAAGCTCAGGAAATTGTGGCTGTGGCCACAGGATTTAGTTTATGTTTAGGCTTTAGTATGATCTGTTTAACTAAGAGTTGGAAAAATCAGAAATCAAATCTCAGTCCCATAATCCATTTATGACTAAGAGTCCGAAAATTAGGAAAATTTCATTTTTTTGTC
>NW_027104404.1:139228-158807 GCF_902728285.1 Clytia hemisphaerica | reverse complement strand
GTGTCGTATACCTTCACCAGGATTCTCCTGACTTTGGAACCCTTTTGATTACTATTCATAATTTTTGAATTACTACATCCATATTTTTTTGAATTGCAGAAGATGATTGCCAACCATCAACATCAGGGTTACAAGTGATAGATGAATATCCAACTGATGAAGAGGATACCTCTATCTCACATCAACCTCTGTCAGTCAGTTCAAATATGGGCATTTCGCCACCTGAATTTCCTGACTTCTCGGTGTCTGGTCTACCTGGTCACCTCTCAGTGGACTGGAATGGTGCTAAACAATATTTGGTAAATTTTCTTGATACTGTGCAAAAGTCAAGCCTTGCTCAAAATATGTACTTCATCAAGTCCAGAAGTCAAATCGATTCAATTCATACAGTAAGAGTTCGAGATCAAGCTGTTAAATGTGATTGTCCAAGAAACAATGCCACACAAGGTATGATTTCGACATTAATTTTTTCCTGGTGATATTCTGACCACTTTACGTGTCAAGTATAAGCATTGTATACTCCAGGGGAAAACTAAAATGGGAAGCTTAAATGCTTTAAATTAAAGGTGGATTCTCTCAAAAATTCCCAGAAAATCTATATACACTTTTTACCGTGGCATTAGATTACTGATTCCTCATGCTGAATAATTTGGATTTGATACTGTGATAATGCAACTCCTTTTGAACTTTTATCATATGTCACAAAAGCAAACAAATCTTTTTTACATGTCTGCCTTTACGAAATAGAACTGAATGCTCTTTCTTTTTAAGGCATATGTGCTCATTCAATCACTCTTGCATACCATTTGGACTTGCTTGAACAGCATCTTGTGAAGTGGGCTCCTGCTCCTGATAATACAATGTTAGAGATCCAACCTCAGAATGCCGGCAAGAAAAAGAGTGAACGAACGAGAAAACGAAAGAGCAATCAAGAGAGGAATACAGAAGGTTATCAAGATAAACGACCCCCAAAACCTGTAATTGAAGATAATGAGAAGTTTCACTTAGTGTACCTCAACCAAACACGATCTACCATTTGCTACGGGTGTCACAAGCAGACTCGTCCAGACAAACGAATTGAGCCTCCCCCACATGACATGGTCCTTGCTATAAAAATCCACCGATCTTTTCCAGTCCGCAGTGAACCAGGAGGTCCCATAACAACGCGAATCAGCAAAAAGAAGGAGAACGTCTATTTTCACATTGACAAAGCATGTGTACGAAAGGAGTTCCCGGGCAAAGAACTGAGTAATGATGATCTTGTTATTGATTATACAGTTTCACCACCCAAACTATCACATTTGATGAGAATACGTGAGGAGTTTGGTTTGAATTTGGTTTAAAAATATATTTTGAACATGCTTGAAAATGTTACTGAAATTATACATTTTTAGTTCGTATAATAAAAGTTTTAACAAGTTTCTTAGATTGCCTTTTACCCACTTTTACTTGATTATACAGTAGACTTCCATTTATTCGAAGCTCTAAGGGCTGCTAAGGGGATAGGAATTTATTTACTTCGAATAACGGCGTTTTCCCCGCCAGGTTTTTCAACTTAACCCTGTGGTGGACATTCTCAAGAAATTGGGCGTGGTAAACACAAGGAATTTTAAATATTGTTCGGAACAATAGAAATTTAAGAACAACCCCAGGCTCAGCCCAGATTTGCTGGCTCTTATAAAAAACATCGTGTATTTGCTTTCAGGTAAGATGAATTACCTGGCTTGATGTTCCATATTTTATTGATTTTTACTGTAAATAAACTTTTAAAAAACGAAATTTCTTAAAGGGAATAGCGCTATACTTATAGTAGGGGTCGGAGTTGCTGGTAATTCCATGGTATACTCTGAAATACATGCTGATGTCAGCCCGAAAGCTGATTGGCTTAACCGACAGTTATACGTGGTTTGAGATTATAGCTAAAACTTTGTTATGTTTTCAACAGTAAACGAAAGTGAATGAAGACAAAATGTAAACAAAAAGATTGCAAAGAAGTTTTCGAATAAATTCACAATAGAATGTCTTCATTTAAAAATAGAAACACTCGATTTCATTCAAAAGAAAAAGACATTCTTTTTTTCTTTCAGTTTTATGTAAGTCTTTTTGTGTTGTTGTTGAACATTATAGTAAATTATATTCACTTTTTTGAATATATTTTTTGGAATAAAGTCACTTTTGGTTTTTGTTATGATCCAGCACTCCTAAATACTCCTCCGTATGGGTGTTTGTGCCAATGCTAGATCAGCATTTCATAAATATACCATGCGTCGTTCCCTTTAAGTTATCGTGAAAAACCTTTTATATTTTCAGATAGGAAAGACTAGCTTGATGTTCCATATTTTATTGATTTTTACTGTAAATAAACTTTGAAAAAACGAAATTTCTTAAGTTATCGTGAAAAACCTTTTATATTTTCAGATAGGAAAGACTAGCTTGATGTTCCATATTTTATTGATTTTTACTGTAAATAAACTTTGAAAAAACGAAATTTCTTAAGTTATCGTGAAAAACCTTTTATATTTTCAGATAGGAGCTCCATATTTTGTTGATTTTAACTGTAAATAAACTTTGAAAAGAGAAAATTTCTTTAATTGTCATAAAAAAACCTTTTATTTATTTGTTTATTATCAGATAGCTTATATATATTTTATTGATATTTTTACTTTTTTATCATTTTCTTTACTTGAAACTTGTTTTTTTAAAGAAAGAATATGAAAAAATATATTACTCTTCTCTTGCTTGTTATCTTCCAGTTGGTTACTTCCATTTTCATCAGCCCATCTGAGTAAAACGTTTTACTCTCGGGTACTTAATAGCCTATTTTCTTATAAAGACGATGGTTAAAAATATATTTATTTTGTGCATGATCCCTTCTTTGCTTTGAAAGATCTCACTACCGAAAGCCGATTTTCCTTTGATCAAGAGTTATGAAATGTATTCTTATAAAGACGATGCTTATAAGAAAAACAAATGTATTTATTTTGTGCATGATCCCTTCTTTGCTTTGAAAGATCTTACTACCGAAAGCCAATTCTCCTTTGATAAAAAGTTATGGCATGTATTCTTATAAAGACGATGCTTATAAGAAAAACAAATGTATTTATTTTGTGCATGATCCCTTCTTTGCTTTGAAAGATCTTACTACCGAAAGCGGATTTTCCTTTGATCAAGAGTTATGGCATGTATTCTTATAAAGACGATGCTTATAAGAAAAACAAATGTATTTATTTTGTGCATGATCCCTTCTTTGCTTTGAAAGATCTTACTACCGAAAGCCAATTCCCCTTTGATCAAAAGTTATGGCATGTATTCTTATAAAGACGATGCTTACAAGAAAAACAAATGTATTTATTTTGTGCATGATCCCTTCTTTGCTTTGAAAGATCTTACTACCGAAAGCCAATTCCCCTTTGATCAAAAGTTATGACATGTATTCTTATAAAGACGATGCTTATAAGAAAGAAAAACAAATGTATTTATTTTGTGCATGATCCCTTCTTTTCTTTGAAAGATCTTACGGATCCGATCTTACTACCGGAAGCCGATTCTCCTTTGATCAAAAGTTATGGCATGTATTCTTATAAAGACGATGCTTATAAAAAAAGTACATATAGTACTACATACAGAAAAATAATAGGTTATCTTTGAATGTGAAAAAATCTTGCTATCTTCTTTTTACAGGGAAAAAGAATACAGAGGACTTCAATATTATCATGGGTAATGATGCTCTTACCAGGCTTAACGCAGCAAAATACTTAGGAGTAATGATTGATGACAGGTTAAAGTGGAAAGAACAGGTAAACAGTGTCCTAACGAAAATCAAACAAGGGTCAGGTATAATGAGGAAGGTAAGTTATCTAGTCCCCAACTATGTCAGTCGTTCGCTATACTATAGTTTCATTCAATCTCATGTTCAATATTCCATTACATCCTGGGGATCTCCTTTAACTAAGGGATTATCAAGGATAAATGACGTAACTAATAAAATAATCAACAAAATCAATAAATACAAACACCATGATGAAGAAATTTTTGCACCGCTAACTCTAAACCAATTATATAAATTACAATGTTGTAAATTAATATATAGTTACATTAAACTTAATAATATTCCATCTTCACTTAAATCTTTGTTTAATGAACCTGATCATGAACATAAAACCAGACTCGTAAATAACGGAGGTATGGAGGTGATACACTTCGACGTTGCTGCCCATCCAATTATGTTTTACGGTCCTCATTTCTGGAATGCTTACGGTGTCCAAATAAAAGATCTGAATCCATTCAGTAGCTTTCTATCATCTTTGAAACAAAAAATTATTTCATAGTTATCTTATAACCATTTCTTATTTTTTAGTAGTAATCATATGTATATATTCTCCATTTTCGCGCCAAACCCACGCCATTCTTGTAGCTAAACATATAGCTATTTTTAAATGTACATAACGTTCCTTTATTTACCACAGTACTTTAACTGCCTGATGGCTTTGTAAACCTATTAAAGGTTGTTTCATCAGGTTGATTTTGTAAATTTTTCTAGTTAAAGTTTAGAGAAAAGAAATCTCATTCATTCATTCATACAGTCTATGAATCAAACTCTCAAAGGGAATCTAAAATCGTCCGGGATATATTCGAGTTATAGAGGTTCGAGTTATGAAACTGTACACGCAAAAGTTCGCTGGGTCTGTAATTCTTCTATAATACTTTTATTCTGGTCTGCATTTTGTTGACCCGTGACCTGTGACCTGTGACCCGTGACCCGTGACCTGTGACCTGTGACCCGTGACCCGTGTTTTACACTAACCGTTTTTTTGATTTGTCTTTTTTCCTTTTCCGTTCGGCCGCATGAACACGGGACGCCTAACCGGGTTCTCGGCCGACCTTTCTAAATTTTCCGTGTCTCTCGTATATTCAACTACAATCTTTTTCACTTTCTTTGAAATAATGTCTGCGGGATGATTTCTGGTAAAGATGGCGGGTGACTCGCGAGTATAGCAGAGAGTACTTTTCATGGCCACACCTGACTCTAGGCTATGTCTTCGTCTTGCCATTCTTTTAATTGTTTGTATCTTTTGAAAAGGATGTCACCAACAATTTTATTTTATTGATATATTCCGGGAGATTCTTTCCATCATCAGATTTCTGAAAACTAAATCAAAAACAAATAATATAAATAATAACTAGCTAATAGCCAAGGCTATGATGCGCCCGTTGCAATGTTTTTCTGGGAAACTGACGTCGGTTAGTGATAACCAAGGAAACAAAAAGCAGGAGGCCCAAATAATTACAGTTTCTGTAAACCATTTCAATGACATGTTAAATGAGTCAGAAAGTTGCAATAAAATTTGTTTTTTTAAGTTTTATTTATAAGAACTGCAAGGAAAATGTGTAAAAACAAAACAATATATAGTTTTCTTAAAAATCACACAAGAAGTTTTCTTTGCCACTCCTTTATGGTCCTTGTACAGGAAAAAATAAATTTAGCAGCTTCCAAGTGTAGAACACCTAAAATCTATATACAACAACAGAACAACAAAAATCAATATTTTTTTAAAACATAATTCACTCAAAGTCATCTAGAAGAAATTTAGTTCAGTAAAACATAAATAAAATATTAAAAAAATATAAAATCGATTATCGATTGCAATCAATGAGTAATCTATAAAATATTGATTGCATTGATACATAGTTTATTGAAACAATTGTAAGTATATATTAATTATCTATCGATTGCGTTAATGTATCAATTAGTTATTATGTCAGTAAAAATCAAAATCAATTATTTATCAATCATAATCAATAATCGCACCATCTGGATTTTTGTCCATAATTTGTTGAAAAATACTTTGGTCTTACTTAATCAAATTCCAGTAACACTTTATCATAATAAATGATCCAAAAGTTTATCAAATCATCCATCGTCTTCAATATCAAATCGCAGTTTGGTGAAAAACTCCAAGGCGACAATCAAAAATATGTTCCGTTCGCGTCAGCCGACTGACCAACTTGGCAGACAAAAATTCCTAGTCAGACGAGTCAGAAAATTGTCGGAATTTTTCATCAAGCGAACGAATAAATATTAAAAACTATACTTTGAAACCATTTTCCAAAAAACCCGACTATATTTACTACCGACCGACCGACTCAATTTTAAAAAGATTTTTGACGCGAACGGAACATATTTTCGATTGCCGCCCAACCCATGCATCAATCAATCGCAATCACAATAATTAATAATCGCAACGTCTGGATTTTTGTCCATAATTTGTTGAAAAACACTTTGGTCTTACTTAATCAAATCCCAGTAACACTTTATGATAATAAATGATCTAAAAGTTCATCAAATCATCCATCGCATCATCGTCTTAAATATCAAATCGCAGCAGTGGTGAAAAAACTCCAATGCATCAATTGCAAATCGATAATCGCACCGTCTGGATTTTTGTCCATAATTTGTTGAAAGATACTTTCATCTTACTTAATGAAATCCCAGTATACGATCTAAAGGTTCATCGAATATTGTTCATCACATTATCGTCTTCAATCGAATTGCAGTGAAAGCCGCCATAATTTGGTGAAAATTACTTCTCTCTTCTTCTTCATTTACATTTATTTATATAGGAAATGTATACGTTAGGATACTTCATCCAATAATCCATCCATAACTTTCTCCAAGCCCAACAGGAAAATAGGTTTTTTTTTGCAATCAACCATCGCATCATCATGGAATCATAACAAACAAACCAAAACAAAGCAAAAAATAAGTCTCACTTTTGGTAAAAAATAGTTCATAAAAATTAACGAAAACTAGAGCAAATAAAGTCTTTACACGATGCAAAAAGGCATGTCCCTGATTCAAGAATTAATTTGCCAAGTTAGAGCTAATTCAAAAAGATGAAACTTGCATGCAAACTTGCATGCCAGCATGCAAACTCATGCAAATGATCAAAAATACTATCGCTTCGGTAGCCATCTTGAATAACCTTTTAATGAATCCGATCGGAAGAAAAATAGGAAATCAGGGAAATACTACGAAAAGTAGTTTAATCGAGCAAGGCTCTGTCTCTGCTAACATTAACATGCGTCAAAAAAACACAAAATAAAAAATGAATGATCGAGAACAAACATGAATAATCGAGCCGGAAAACTGAATCGTGAGATTTTCCCTAGGTACTCCTCATTAAGGCGCCCTTGACGGGCGCAATAATACGTCAATGACCCGATGCGGGTAAAACACTAATCAATACAATATAAAATAAAATAAGTTCTATCTGATCAATTTACACTTAAATTTTTCTTTCGAGCTCGATGCTCTTTTCTCCGTTGATAGCTTGCAATTTAATTCTCATTGACTTTACCACACATACCAGCAATTGAGCTTCTCCATACCGGGCGATCATCAACTATATGTTGCCAACTATCCAACATTCTTCCTAACTTGAGCACACTTTTACACGTATCTTTATTTCTCAACTTCGGACGACCGACAGAGCGAGACCCTTTATCGAGTTTGCCAAATATTAGAGATTTTACGGGACGGTCATCATTCATCCTTGCGATATGGCCGAGCCAACGAAGGCGACTTGCGATTAAAATAATTTCAATATCTTCAGCGCCATATCGTTGTAACACCTCCTCATTACTCACAAAATCACTCCACTTGATATGAAGAATCTTTCTCAAGTGTCGTTGTTGAACTGTGCGGAGCTGTTTGATGTTATGTCGATATAGTGTCCATGTCTTGCAGCCGTATGTGAGGAGAGGTAATAAACATTGGACATATACTTTCAATTTTGTGGAGATTGTGATATCATGGGAATTGAAAACACGTTGACGAAGACGTCCATATGCAGATGATAGAGCTTGAATTCGAGTGATTAGTTCAGCGTTCACCGAACCGTCGCTGGTACCGAGGTATTTGAACTGATCTACACTTTTCAGTGGTGTATCATCTATGAAGGCCTGCTCTTCAGGACCGACAGACATGGTTTCAGTTTTCTTGATATTAATAGAAAGACCCATACGTTTAGCCATATCATTGTGAGCTGTTAACAGAGTCTGTAAACCGAGAGGTGAGTCACTGAATATTGCAATGTCGTCAGCATATTGGGCTTCTCTGATGAAATCGAGAATTTTTTTTGTTTTGGCTTTCAATCTTTTTAAATCAAAGAGATCACCACCATAACGAAACCTAATCTTTATGCTGAACTGATGACCAATGTTTTCGTACGCAAGTAAGAGAAGTACAGCAGCATAGATACCATAAAGAGTGGGTGCGAGTTTGCAGCCTTGTTTTACGCCACTGCGGTATTGGAACGGTTCTGTTAGGGCTCCATCTACTATAAGGCAAGCGTTAACTTGGGTATAAGTCTGACGAATTTTGGAGGACAGCCAAGCTTTCCCAAAATCTTCAACAAGAATTCTCCAAGTTGTTGACAAAAATGCACCGGAAAATTACACTACAAGTTTAGAGGCCAGCTCTGGTTCGAACAGTCTAGAATCCGCGCTCTTCTCCTAAGAAAAACCATTTGCTTTGAGTCGAGTTGCGGGTTTATTGAGAATCGGTATCGGCTTCAGAGCTCCCAATGAGCCCTGGTTGTGTTGGTTTCAGTCAGACGAAGACACAATACTGTTTTCAGAGGAATTTTTCGATTTCTCTACAGGAACTAGCAGTCTTATGTTCTTTCGATATGTTGTTAGGATTTTTGGACCAATATAGTTTGATTTCCTAAAGATCACAAACAAGCGAGGGGTCCCTTTAATGAGATAAACTATACTGCTTCGTAGATGGTTTTCGACCTTGATCGTTTTTAACTTACCAGTGGCGAAAACAACTTTGCATTGTGCATTTAATTGCTTTACTCGAGTGTGTCAATGAGGTGAATTTTCTGGTCTGTAAAATTTATCAAATTTTGCAATTTTTATAATGAAGAGTATTGAGCTCAAATTTAAACGTATAAACAAGTTGGGAATATTGTGTAATTGATTTAATGTGAAAATATAAATTTTTAACTGAGATTTGGGCAAACTCTTTTGTTAAAACTGTCATAAACCGCGAGGAAACGACCACTGAAGTAAGGTTCCAAAATTGCTGTTTATCAACAAAAGCAACGACTCGGCCGAGAGTGAAGGGTCAAAAACAACTGTTTAGGGTGGCCTGCACATAGGGGCACCTGATCTAGGGTCGGGGCTAATTTTATGGCTTAAATGTTTTCTTGAGGAAGTTATTTTGTCCAAGGAAATTTCGAAGTCCAGACTTTAATCTCCTGTTATTCGAGATAGGGACCATGAAAAATATAGCCCCGACCCACGGTTCTGCCCGCAATTTATCTGGCTTTCAAGAAAATCTAAAATGGCTTTTTGATAGCCAATACAATCGCTGCATTTGCAGGTTTAGTGGGCCCCATTACTCTAGTAAAGAAAATTCATTGGATTCGAAAAATTACAAAATTACAAACCAGACAAAGAAATACGTAATGCCCTCTACAAGCCACTGCGATTGGCTGATCGGGAAAAAGACGTGGAATCTGATTGGCGTAGAAAAAAGTGAATTTTTTTTAAGCACGGCGATCTGAGTTTTAATCTTTGATCCGCGCGGCATGCAAACTTAGACTATATCGGTGCCGGTAAAAACTGCATAATCGGAAAATTTGCAATCTCAGCAAAATTACGGTTTGTAGCTGGTTCCTAACGAATTTTGCGGCTCAGTCAGACTCAGCCGAAATAAACCTTTATACTCTCTGACCATTTTCTAGCTTTCCGTATTATATTATTATAACAAGTTCTCCGTTATTTCTTTGAATGCGATGTTACGACGCGTAGTTAGCATATAGTACAGAATGCCGTTTTAAGATCATTTACATGCTGAATCGGACTGTGCCGTTGGTTTTTGCAAGTGTTTTTTGGTATTTGTTTTGAATTTTAATTCTTATACAACCATGGATTTCAAGCAAATTTTCATTGATTCGTGCAAAGATTTTAAGTTAACTGTCACCTCAAAGCTTAAAGAGTTGAATAACTTTCGTGTTTCAAGCTTAGACGTTGTTAAAACTTTAAAAAGCCAGTCAACTCATCAACAAGTTTTTAAAGGCTGTTTCAGAGAAGGTGAGCTCAGTACTTTGAGGCTAATATGGAAAGTTTTTGGCAGTGAGACAATCATGAGGTTTAACGAGCATAAGGATCTTTCCCTTGTGTGTCCTCTTATGTATGTTACCCTCCTCCACAATAATGATTTGGAACGTGGCGATCTTGTCATCCCGGTCTGCAAGCTTCCCCCTTTAACTGAGTCTACTGAGGATCAAAGTATGAGAATATTTGTTCCCAGTGACAGTGATGATTTGGGGGAAGCAAGCATTCCACTGGATGAATTATTCCAGTTTGATCCAAAAGTATTGCCTGAGGAACGGCTTGTAAACTTTACAATTTCAACACGCAACGAGCGTAACTTTGTCAGCGTGAAGACTGATCATGGGCTGAATGTTGGTGACTTTATTGTTGTGAGAGGGAAACATTATAAAATCACAGACATTCACCCTGACGATTGTTTTTCCAAAATTGAAGGCTCCAGAAACATGATTTACGTTGATCGTAATTTTGAAAATAACGTTAAAAGTCAGCCATTGCGATTTAAGCGAATGATATACATCCATGGGAAGTTATCAAGCATTCCAGTAAGCAAGTTGAAAGTTTTTCGTGGTATTTCTGTAAACTTTCTTCCGAATAGAAATGACACCAACCACGGAGAGATGAATATTAAGTTCTCTTGTGTTGTTTTCAATTCTGGAGGTTTTTTTACTAGAAATCTAGCAATTACAGAGGCAGATATGTTGGATATGTAGATGAAGTTTTTAAGATTATTTGTTGTAAGCTACCTTGAGATTTAAATTGACAGTATAACTACCAATATTTTCAGGACCCTGGACACCGCTGCACATTGCGCGGTGGTGTACATGGTGGTGGGGCTGGATCTAAATGTCCGATGGGGATTTTGGGTTAAGTTTGTCAACACGGAACATTTTCTCATCGGACACTGAATTCCCAATTGAAGTCCGCCCTGCATCCCACCGTACATCACTGAACAATATGTACAGTGGTGTTCAAGGTCGTTTCTATCTTCATATTCTTTAAGTTTTAAAATTATTCAATACAATATGACATGCCTTTAGGCATCCATTTTTTGATTAAGGTTATTGTTCACGAGATAATTGCATTTTGTTAATAGTATATATGAGGTTTAGATAGGTGACAATCAGAAATATCTTTGCTTTGCATAAACCTAGTCAATTTAATGAAAATGGAGTCTGTTGGTATTGGAGGTAAAATTGTCAGATTCTTGTTATCTTTCATTTTCTTCTTATAAAAGAAAAAACAGCGTTTGTGCTACATCACCTGTGAATACTTTGAAAGCATTTGGACTCAATGATGGTTAATTGTGAGTTTTCGAACAAAATGTTTCAGGAACTGCAAAAGCAAAATTAACGCAGGATATTTGATTGTTGCCACAATGAAATTCAGTGTGTTTTTTAAATGAAAAAAGGATTCCGAGATATCAGGCTATATCATCATTATTATATCATGTTCTAATAGACGATATCGGCTTAACGAAATTCTCCCCGAATGATTACCCATGATGCATTGCGCAAAAAAATTCAGTAAGTCAATATTGTCCGTGAATTTTTTTGCGCAATGCATCATGGGTGATCATTCGGGGAGAATTCGGAAAGCCGATCTCGTCTATTATAGTCCTCCTGATCAACAGCAAACATCGGAGAGTTGTTGCAATAAACAGACTGTAACCTTTTTAATCATGAAGGCTTAGTGAGTCTAGTCAAAACAGCAAAACACAGATTTGATCTGCAGCGTCACGCTTCACTCTTTCTCATTAGAAGATATTCTGCTAAATTGTGTCAACTTCAAATAATTTTTTCCCTTTTTAGAAGAAACAATATAGTAGAGACCAATGGTGAAAAATTGTGCAACTTAGGGTAAAAGCAGAATTTTTTTTCAGAGACCGAGTTTAGACCTAAATAAATGATTTGGGCCCGGGACCCACTCAAATTTCCCCTTTTTACCCAATTTTTGAGCCAATTTATGATGACGTCATCAGGAAAATTTTGGCTTAGAGGTCATCCCAGAAAATGTGGTCATATTATATACAGTTGGATCGGAAATTCAACGTAGATTTCAAAAAAGGATTATCTCATACCATGAAAATCAAGCCAATAAAAGTTATTCATTCCCAAAGTGGTTGATGACGTCATCAACTTTTTTTGGCTTAGAGGACATCTCTGCAAATATGGTCATATTATATACTGTTGGATCGGAAATTGAACGTAGATTTCAAAAAAGGATTACCTCATACCATGATAATCAAGCTAATAAAAGTTATTCATTCCCAAAGTGAGTGGTGGTCCCATCAAACTTTCTGGCTTAAAAGTTGCATCTTAAGCAAATGGTCATAATTATACATAGCTCTAGATCAGAAGTTTTACATATATCCCGAAAGAAAATTATCTGACACCATGAAGGAAGCCAACAAAAAGTTATTTTCCACAAAAATAAACAGATGGCATGGGCTTTATAGACTAAATGTAACTTGTAAATTATCCGAATACGACGAACACTAAGATTATTAAATCATATATTCGGGTTAAACAATATTTATTTACAGTTTTCTGTGTTATATTATTTTATATTGATATATAAAAATGCAGAAAAAAGCATAAATGAGAATTGCACAATTCGACTAAGAATTATACAAGAACATAGTGAAATGATAAATGAACGAAAAACTTTTGAAAGAAGTATAAGCAAACTAGCGTTCGGGTTTAAAAGACTTTCTCGTACAAAATTATATACACACCTTCTTAATCGGAGACTTTTGAAAATACATAGAAAATATATAGAAAAGAGCAAGCCTAGTGAAGTTAACAAAATATAAATCTAGATATTTGTTGAGTTAATCACGTTCACATTCTCCTTTGCATTTGCAAAGCTGGGTACATAAGAACCCTGAGCTGACACACTTGCAACGTCCTTTACAACCTTTCTGAGGATCGCATCCACATTTAATCAACTGTCTCAAAGCCAAGGTGGCATCTGGAAGGTCAGACCATTTAGGTGCGTAGCAACTATTTGCCATTTTGAAGCCCCATTGTTCTGGATCAGGAAGACTTTGGTTGGTGACAATCGCTTGATCCCAATTATAACCGGAAATATACGAGGAACGAAAAGCATGTTGCAACAAAGCTCCACTTGTTGGTGGAATGGAATCAATTGATCGGCCTTTGCAGAATATTCTTTTCGACATTCGTTGGTTGTTAGACAATTAGACGTCTTGTTGTATAGAAGCACTGTGAAGCGTTCGAGTATGGGCAACGCTTCTTCAACATCACGATGGGTTGGTTTATGACTAAGCTTCTCAAAAATTGGGGTTATTTCATCAAATGAGTCCCAGATCTTCAAAGCAGAACTTTTAGAGACTTGCGACATGTAAGAGACCTGGTCACATCCTGTGAAGGCATGAAAAAACGGGATTCCTAAAGCTTTTGATTGTCCGAGATCTCTCACAATCAAATGGATCGGGAAGAATTGCCGATGTTTGCCAGTACCAAAATCGATCCACAATTCTTCTAGTTGAGCATGCAAACGAGCAAATATGGATATAGCTATAACTAAGACGTCGGTGTCCACGGTGCGAATGGTTATCTTTGTGTGACCTTGCAGAGACATGTCGTTGACGTGCAAAAAACACTCTTGTGTCTGCCTCTTCGTGGTTGCATGGTGAAATAAACGATGATGCCATCTGACCACTACTGGTGACGCAAGTCGTAGCATAAGCACATGTAAGCACTGTTTCATCGTCGGTACACGACATCAGCTCTTTGGAAAGATAGGCGAACAGCTCGGTTTTATTTTGGTTTAAACGAAGGAATCCATTCCAGTTTGTTGGTGCGATGGAATCACTAGAACCTTCCGACGAATTCCTTTTCCCCGTTTCGTTCGTGTTGCTGCTTTAAGACTAAGATCCTGATATGTGTCAAAAACGACATCCACACGTTGAGACCTGTATTCATTTTGAAGCTTCTTGACCTGAGGATAGAAGGATTGTTTGCAATAATCTTGGAATCTTTGATTCTTCTTTGGTTTGGTCATATTGACGATGACTGATCCTTCAAGCACTGATCCATCAACTTCAGGAGGAGAGGATACAACTTCTGCTGGTCGAACACACTTAGCCAGGTCAGATTTAATTCCCGAACGCATTTGTCCACCTTTTGACAATGCTGGCGGATATGGAAGGGTCTCATGTTGGAAGAATTCATCAAGGTCACCTCCTCTGATTTGTGTGGCAATGTACATTTGTGAGAACAGCCGGAGGTGCATCTTTAATTCTTTCGTTTCTGCCTTGCTTGATTTCCCTTTAGTGCAAGATGTTTTGAAAATGATAACATTGTTTTTTTTAATGGGAGAATCAATCGATGTTGTTTGACTGAAAATTCTTGTGGTTTGAAACTCCTCAAACTGGTCTTTTCCAATCTTCTCAACTTCAAAAACTTTCTTTGCTGTTTCCTCATTCATCACATCTTTATTTCCTAATTGAATCAGCTCCTTGGAATCGTCACAACTTGTGCTGTTGAAAGGGTTTCCCAGTTGCGTTATTTCAGTGGAAAGCTTGTCAACATCCGTTCGAAACTTTTTCTTGAACGCTTCTGAATCTTCGTGGTGATTATAAACGGAATGCTCGTTTTCTTTAAGGACTGTAATCTCCTCAAATTCTGAGACTGCTCGAGCCACTTCTGGACTACAAATCTGCCAGCGTCGAAACTTGTCCTCATCTTCTGTCAAACCAACTAACCCGCCGCTTCCTGGATTAAAGAAAATAGAGTACTTTGCCCATTTTTCAAAACCCTTTATATTCAATCAAATTTTAAATAAATTCAAAATCACTTTAGCGAGGTGAAAAAAACTAAATGTGTCGTACTTAAACATAGCACCAAAAAGGTCTTTAAAATTTTGATACTTTATACAAACCTTTGACATCTTTTTCAGTTGTTCATGGCGTTGATCCAGACCCATGCTAGAGAAGCGGTTTTGAGTTCTGTTCACAACGAAGTTTCCGTTTGTACAAACTCTTCGTATACTTGAGGATTTGTGTCTTTCAAAACTTCCATGTCGTGATGATGAATGGTTAGCCAACGAGCATAATGGACATGGTCGAAGAGGAAGATCCATGGCAAAAACTTTTTTAATGATGCGACGTAGAGTTTGAAATCAGCAGACCGAATGGAGCGTAGAAACGTAAGATAATCCATTTCCATCTTCAAAGCAATTGACCAAAATTTGAACTGTGGGTTCTCTTTTTCCATCTCGGCTCTCCAAATTTCAAAAGTGTTCGCATTTTTTGGTGTCCTGTTGTCATATGCTGATTTCATTAGGCGATGCAAGGCCATAGCAGTTACTTGATGCACATATTTTGTTTGGGCAACATCGTGGCCAGTTAATAAGGAGTCATTTCCAGATGACGAGATACCACTGTTGGAGACGACAATAGTCCAGCCACTATCCTCAAGCCAATCACCCAAACAACTCAACATGACCATTTCAATGTGAAGTGCTCCGAGCATCAACACCAGCTTCTTTTCACCATATAATGATGGCTGATACCATTGAATCCTTTTAGCAAGTGCAAATAGCGGTTGGTCGAGCCCAATTACAGCAGGTTGACCTGGATTTAAGAAGCTGATAGAATGAATGAGAACATTGAGTAGATGTTTGATTGTAGCTGGCGACTTTGAATCATCACGAAAAATTGGCAACATTGCTGAGATATCTTTACAGGTTGCTGGGTTTCGTTCTTTTGAATGATAGACTGCCCATGATAACTGTTCTGGATTCTCTAACCATTTCTTGTCTTTCGTTTGATCAGCCACCGAGTCTTGTTTTGGAACATTAGACTTTGAAATGCAGGAGGTTTAACTTCACTTGGCAAATGAAAAGGAGGTACGTCAGTATATGATGTTGGGAGATTCTTCAGTGTCTCGGACTGAATTTTTTCAACTCTAGGAGCTTTCCTCGGAAAACCTTGACCAATGGCTTTAGGATGTTGATTGATAGAAGCCGCAGTCCCATGGAAAGATGTTGTACTAATGCTGATTTAATTGCAATATCTAGATTGTCAATGGATGCCGTTGAGAAAATACCAAGCATTAAGCTGGTAGGCAATACAACCCTGTCAAATTCATTCAGTTCTATTACTTTGTTTCCCATTGCAATAGAGAGGTTTGATAACCGGTGCTTGCTAATGCATAAACCAAGCTTTGATACGGTCTCCACCATGTCCAAATTTCTGGTTTTATTGTGAATCATCATTGCCAGAAACACGCACAATGCTGGTTCTCTGTTGACTGAATGATACGAGGATGTCGACTCCTTACGAGTGCGGATCAAAGTGTTAAAAGTTACTAATTGACAGAGGGTTAGTACAGCTTGTTTGTAATGCTCATTGTTTCCTGGTGTCTCAGTTGAACTGTGTATTAAATATGACATGAAGGATTTTAAAGCTGGTGGTATTGAAGATTCTTGGCATCCTGGTTTGAAGTCCCCGTGAAATTGAAAATGCTCCGAGTTCAATATGTCCCTGTGAAGGAAACGAGTAGCAAAATTTAGAATGGAAAGTTGTTAGTGGTCATTTTTCAATCAAATAAACAAGGTAAAGATGGAGCCCATTGACATAGAAAGTTTAATATAAGAAAGAATTTAATAGCTTGAAACCAGATTAACCTGCGCATGATATTTGCCGCCTTTGCAAGGATATACCCGTCGTCATCGTAATTGGTTTCTGCAGCTACCGATATTGCCTCTCCAACATCTTTATTGAATACCAGAATGACTTCTTTTCCGTCATTGTAAGCAGTTAGATCCTCAAATTGATTGAGCAGTCTCTTTTTGAATCGTGTGCTGTGTTCTCTCGTTTCAAGCGTGACGCCAAGTTTCTCAAGGTTTGCAGTATACAGCTTGATGAGATCTGACAGCTTAAACGTAGGGATATTTGCGGTTTCTATCAATTCTAACATGGTTTCTTCAATAAAAGCAACAACTTCGCCAAACGCGATACCACTCAGTCTCCGTTGCTCCTCTGACGTTTCGTCTCCGAATTGTTTGCTTGAAGCTCTTTTGTACAATTTGAGTAAACATGATTTGTGATACAGGGCGTCTTGTGCGATCATATCACCGTTTTGGAGTTTGGCATAAAGATCGGTATCTCCAAGAAGACTAGCACATGTACGAACTCGATTATCAAGCCTGTAGGACTGCACTAAATGCAACGAGCCTTTTTCAAAACTCTCTTCTTCTCCACAAAAGAAGCATTTGGATGTTTTTGATGATTTTGAATTAGACGATTGAGAGTTTCGGAGACGAGAGCCTAAGATAAGAATAAATCCACATCACTTGACGAAAAAACAAACAAACAGTCATTAATAATAAAGTTTGACACTCCTGTTATAGTCTAAAAACTCGTTATGGATCATCCTATCAGATAAAAAATTAGTTGACTACTCTATCCAGAGTCTTAAACTTAAATTATATGAATGATGTGTATTCATAAGTACCTATCTCACTATGTCTTGATTTCTCGTATTTCTTTATGGCTCTTTCAAGCTTATCTGCCCCAAATTTGTTCTTGCATGACTTGTGAAACTTTGCTCTGTGTCTGATTAAAGCGTCTTCAAGTGATAATTCTCCTTGCTCCAACTTTTGAATGTCTAGCGAAACTGGTAGTAAATCAATGCTTTTGAATTTTATTATGCGTTTAGCAAGTTCCCTGTAAGGTCGTTCTTTGTCTCCAGTTTTCGCATCTGAGGTTGCTTGAAGATGCTCTGCTTCATCTTTTTGACATATAAAGCAGCGGGTCCAATCAATCTTTTCGTTATCTTGATCGCTCTTAATAGTTTTAGGATCCTTTCCTACATCAACCGTCACAACACTTCTTCTTTTTGACATTTTTGGCAATTACCTATTTCATTTTATTTTTCAAATTATTTAGTAAACATCTAAAAGAAAAAAGCAAAGTAAGTAATCAGTCTAACAAATGAGCAAAGAAAGAATGTAAATTTTTAATTCAATGACTTAGCCTGACCACAATTAGAGGACACAATGACCTCTTAGCAAAAACATCAAATGAAAGCATCACTCTGAAGAAAAATAGCCTCAATACACTTGATTTTAGTGATATAGGATTATCCTTTTTTCCAATCTAGATCCAATTTCTGATCCAAAGGTATATAATATCTAAGACAACCTCTAACCCAAAAAAATATCGATGACGTCATCACTCACTTTGAGGATGAATAACTTTCATTGGCTTGATTTTCATGGTATGAGATAATCCTTTTTTGAAATCTACGTTGAATTTCCGATCCAACGGTATATAATATGACTATATTTGCAAGGATGCCCTCCAATCCAAAAAAAGTTGATGACGTCATCACTCACTTTGGGAATGAATAACTTTTATTGGCTTGATTTTCATGGTATGAGATAATCCTTTTTTGAAATCTACATTGAATTTCCGATCCAACGATTTATGATATGACCATATTTGCAGAGGTGACTTCTAAGCCAAAATTTTCCTGATGACGTCATCATAAATTGGCCCAAAATTGGGTAAAAAAGGGGAAATCTGAGTGGGTCCCGGGCTAAAATCGTTTATTAAGGTCCAAACTCGGTCTGTGCCAAATTTCATGCTTTTAGCCAAATGTGCACAATTCCATCAAAATTATGCACCATTGGTCTCTACTAATAAACATATTACCACGTTAGCTTAAGTAAAGCGCCGAAAGGAGATCTGGGTTCAATCCCCAGACGTGGCAGGTTTTTCAACTATCAGAAAACTATCAGAAGATGTCTCAACCAATATTAAAAGGTAAGGAATTTTCTTAACAAGTCTTTAAATTGCTCTAGACAACTGTATAAATGGATTCTTTTTTTCTTTTTTAGATGAAACAATAAAACATATTGTCACGTTAGCTTAAGTAAAGCGCCTAAAGGAGATCTGGGTTCAATCCCCAGACGTGGCAGGTATTTCAACTATCAGTTAACCATCGCATCAGAAGACTATCAGAAGATGGCTCAATCAATATTAAAAGCGTAAGAAATTTTTCTTCACAAGTTTTTTAAGCAATAGACGATATTGGCTTTACATGAAAACTCAGATTTGACCCCCGAGAATTGCCCACAATGCTTTGTGTGGAAAGAATTTCATTGTGAACTTTTTTCCGCGCAAAGCATTTTGGGCAATTCTCGGGGGTCAATCTGAGTTTTCATGTAAAGCCAATATCATCTATTGAGACAACTGTATAAAACAATTCTATTTTTCTTTTTAGACGAAACAATAGAAAAAATTGCCACTTTAGCTTAAGTAAAGCGCCTAAGGGAGATCCGGGTTCAATCCCTGGATGTGGCAGGTATATAATTCAACTATCAGAAGATGGATCACATCAACGCAGTTGTAAGGTAAAATTATTTTTTTAAGTGATATCCTAATATCCTAAATAAAAGTATAGGAGCCTTTCTGTTT